>NW_026850519.1:0-127513 GCF_030869225.1 Colletotrichum abscissum
CGATCATCGCAGCGGCGGCGGCGACGGCGGCGACCGCCCTTTCGCGCTGCAAGGAATCCCCGTCCTCACTTCACCCTCTCTCTCACTCTTCAGACTCTCCCCCCTCCCAATTCCGCGCCGTGGTCCAAGCGAGTTATAGTCTCGCCGGGCTGGTTGCAATGCCGTAGACTGCTTGCCCTTCTTTGTTTGTTGCTGTCTCGGGAAGATGGATGCCACAGACCGAGGGGACACTCGATGTTTGTGCGGATTCTTTGATGAGGTCGACCGGATCTCAAGCCTGGCAACGATCCGTGACGGGAATCGAGGCGAGTCTCTCAAACAAAACTTTTGCCAGCGAGGCCCTGGGAGCTCCCGCTTCCCTGGCTGACCTGCCACCAAACCCTCGCATCAACTCGCTCGCGGCTTCTCCAAGATGTCCCGATCTGAAAAGCTTGTTTTTCTCAGACACGTCGAAAGAATACGACCGCCATCGACGGACACACGCAGGAGAGATCTGCCGGCTCGAGGTCTGGCGCATCTTCGTAACAGAAAACGTGGCTGGGAAGCAGGGGCGGAAAGTTGAGAAAAAGTTGGCGTTCATGCGGTCTCCTTTCGAGAAGAATCATACGTCGATGCCCAAGAGCGTTGAACTAGCTTTGACTCGATGCTGATCTCACTGTCGTACAGACACCACATCATCCATGACACCGTGGCTCAGCCCTTCCCGCTTGATCTGACGAGGGACAGCGACCTGACTCCCCGTTCCCGCGGACAACCCATGCTGGCTCTACTGTTGTCCGATGACCTCCCTGGCATGGCCATTGAGGTGACGCAGAAGGCCGACGCATTGCGTATGCTGACAATGTTCGAGTCGCTCAGAACTTCCGTGTAAGAAGTGAATCTGTCTCCTCAAACGAGCTTGGGTCTGCTATGGAGCGTTCGAACCAAGAGTCAACCCTCAGTAGGCATATCCCGGATAGTCATATGGTTGATTCGTCTTGTATTCGGGATTGGTATGTCGAAGCCTCACCGGGGGGGCGTAAATGGTGTATGAAAAGGCAGGGCAAAAAGAGCCGCAGTAGCTTGGGTAGGACATGAAGACCACGACACTAAGAAACTGTAAGGACTCACTTCCATTTTCCACCAAGACTCCCCAAACTATTTCCTTCAGGTCCTGCCGTTTAGTTCACGAGACGAGCCTGCTTTGCGCCGTTGAGCAGGTCAATCGTTGTCGAGCCTCAGTCGTTGGGTCGCCTCACTCCACAGCGACGGCCGCTGATAGGACCCTTTCGTTTCCCGAAATGGACGCTGACACAGGCAGGTGCGAAAATATGTGCCGCTCTCTTGCTTGGTAGAACCCTCTCCGACCCTCCGACAGTGGTTGTAGAGAAGCTGAGTAAAGAAGCCTGTTTCGTTTGGGTACGGGATGTTAGAGAGGTTCTGGCCTATCAACGGATGCGTATCTGTATGCCGTGACCGTCTCCAGGTTGCATATCAGACGTGTGGAGCGGGCAAGCCGGGTGGGCGGGCGAGGCAATCAAACACTACTAAGGTATCCGTACTGCGTACCTAAGTGGTAAGGCGGTAGCGGAGAAATGACGATGCAGGAGCAGCGATAAGATAACGTAAACATTGAGTTGATGAAAACCCCGTGCTGAGCGCGTTTGAGCGGGCAGCGCTGGCAATTTAAGCGAGACCCACCTTGCAGGTTCCAAGGTACTAACGTACCTACTTCAATCAGACTGTACTGTCACCCCATTCATCTCATCGTAAAAGGCATACTTGCTTGCATTCACCACCCCCACCTCAATTGATGAGTCGACCAGGTTGCCAATGAGATTTCCGGGACCAAATTTATCACACAGATTTCTAAAGGAGCTTCGTGAAGCCCGGTAGAATCGGATAACGTCGACCAAGGAGGCATTTCCAAAACAATCTGTCATCGAAGAAGTTATAGCACTTGATGTCTCAAGTGCTATTGGCTAATTACTTGAACGTCACTTAGAAGGCGAAGGACATGGTCCAAAAGATGGTTGATGATCAGTGTGATATAATTAGTGAATGCCTAGTTTTGGCACGTACGAGCTTGATTGAGACGAGTACAGATCAGTCTATCTCCCAATCATAACTCCTACTATTAGACAGAACAGATACGATTACAAATGGTTGAATTCCAAGACTATGACTCCAGCATACCCGAGCGGGCTGTAATGCAGAACTCCGTCTCCCTTTTTATCGATGCAATGCTCTGTTTCTTGACCTCGTCAAGTTTCCAATTTGACCACTGCTCCAGACCCGATAATGAGCACAATACAAAACAAAGAGGGACTTCAGTTGGGCGAGGGAAGTAGAGCCACCATCTACGATGCCACGGTGGGCATCGGCGCGGGCGTGTTCCTGGGAGAGCGAGAAAATAGGGAAGTGACGAAGCTGCTCTTGCGCTTTGCCACCTTGGACTTCTTGAGAGATGCAGAAGTGTTGGTAGGTGCCTTCTCAACTTCCTTGATAGGCGCATCCGACTTCTCATCGGGAACCGGGGCCGTGGTCTTGGTGGCGTGGGCCTCGGGGATGGGAGGGATCGGAGGCGCATCGGTTGCGCTGTGCGGAGGAGTAAGCTCATGAGGAGGAGGCATAACTGAATCTTTGCGAGGAGCAACAGATTCTCTTCTAAAGTCAAAGACAGAGCCCTTCCTGCCTCCGACAATGGAGCCGTGGCGCAGAGCTGACATGGACTGCAATCTGTTAATATCTCTCGTATTCACCCATGATTTTCATAGTACGTACCTTGCCACTGATACTCTTGCGGTTGCGACCACGGCGCTCGGCGATGGTCTCTTCCTCCTCGCCGGTCATCTCTGCAATGTGAGAAGCGGTAGTCTTGCTATTAACAGCCATGTTCTCCGCAGGAACTTCGACGAACTTGACGAATCCACGGACGGGCGCAACGCCGAGAGCTTCGTGGAGGTGCTTCTGAAGCAGAGCCGTGTTCCTCTTGTTCTTGGTTACGCCGACCTCGAGCGGTAATGCGTGAATCGACATGGTGTAGGCCGGTTCAAAAGTACCTCCAAAGAGCATGCAAGCTCCATGCTGCAGGTTGACCACGATCGAAGTTACTGGCCGCTGGTACCTAACCGACAGCTGGTATGAGAAGTCCGTGATGAAACTGAACTCGTCGTTGATCTAGGAAAATGAATTAGTTGAAGCTCTCCACTCGTGACGCGAGGAGATTACATACAATGACGTTGGTGCGGAGCTCTGCCATTACGATAGCCTCAGCATAGGCGCGATCCTTGACCACATTGGACTCCCTATCGCCCTGGAAAGCCTCCTCGTAGTAAGAGCTGCGGCGCTTGGCCATGTCGGCTTGCGTCTTGGATTTTCTATTGCTGTTGCGAGTATCGCCGGGCAAAGAGTGAATGACGTCTCTGGTAAGGCCGTCTCCCTCGACAATAGGAGTGGGTGCGGTGGAGGGACGACGACTCATCCGTCTCTCAGCAAAAGACATACCGCCGACCTGCGAAAGACGTTTGTTCTCGGGGGTGACGGGTGGGTGAGAGTTGGTTGTGCTAGGGGTGACAGAGTCCGCGGGAGGGGAAGAAGGCGGGGAGACAGGGTCAGCCATTTTCTGCGACGATGTTCGAAGGCCCGAAGCTGAGATAAAGGTGTTTCGACGGTGCTTAAGAATTGGGCTGATGTATCAGACGTGGCTGTCTGGGAACGGCGTCTTTCACTAGTAGCGGCCGTGTTAGTGTCGTCCATCGCCCATAAACCACCTAGCTCAACACGTACCGAATAGAGACCAACCGCTACCGTCGAGTGATGTTTAGCGAACTGAGCAAGTCTGGACGAATAGATTCCCCTTGGACTTGGCGTAATATGTTCAGCTGTCAAGAGTGCAGTGTAGATAGGTCGAGCGGTCGACGCGCACGGAGTCTCTCGTACTCGAGGCGGCTAGGGCTAGAAACAGTCGCCGAAAGGATGATAAAGGCGCAGAAGGTCGATGCAAAGGACCAGCCACTGATAGAAGTCGATTTGCCGATCTTACAAGATGTGGCAAGGGGACGAGACGCGCTGGGCGGAATACAGGCGGAGTTCCGAGGGTGTTTGATACGGGAAACAAACAGCTGGACGAGCGAATACCAAAAAAAACCAGAATCCGACTGCCTGGTGACTCGGGGGACTATTATATGAGGTGAAGATGGCTGGTGCTAGCTGTTGCTGGTCGTCAGCCGGAGGAGCTATGGGGGCGCGAGTCGTTGGGACGGAATCGATGCAGAGGCAGTTAGCCACCCAGAAACGCGAGGAAATGGTTGAAAACGGAAAAAGCCAAGGCCAGATGCGCACTCTACGCCTTTCTTCCCACTTGACGAAGCCCGGTTTCAACGCAAGACAGGTCGATCAGAACGAACGGAAGGAGGAAAGATGGAGAAAGAAAGCGGGCTGGACTGAACTGGACTGGACGAAGCTTGCCCAAGCTCGCATCTTCTTTTGCCTCACTTGGATACCGGTGCTCTCTGATTTCAGGGCACGTTACGTAGGTAGGGCTACTTGCCTCATCTAGTACTTCAATTGGTATGGGAAAGATTCGGTAGCAGACCGTAGATTATGTGGCCAGGTAACAAACTACTTGAACTACTCTAGAGCGAATGTGTGGGAGGGCTGCACCTCATGTTGATTGACCACGCGATGTCTGGAGGCGAGGCATGGCCGTGTTACCTAAAGTTGTCTACGGCTGGACTACAACGTGTGTGTTGCCAGGGTTCTCCGTTGATTGCGACCATGGAGTTTGGATGTGGGTGGCACACGAAGTGAACAACCTGGAAACCCGCAATCATCCTACCGTGCCTTGGTTCATTCATACCTTACCTCTGCCATTCTCGGCAGTGTTGCCCGCTGCAGCCCTCAACTTATCAAGCTACATGTCTGCGACACGAGAGATTGCTTGGGATTCCGCAGGTCTGGAGCCTTCCCGCTGCCGTCAGTGCTAATGTGGCATGGGCCAGAGACATGGTCAAAGGCAGTCTGGATACCAGAAATTCAGGGTTCAGTACACGAGGGCCGCTCTGGAATGTAGTAGCGCCTAAATCGGTCTACGGTACGTCGGTAGTAGAGTGTGGTGCCTGAAATATCGGTAGACGAGAGCGAGAAGGGTAAGGTCAAAGGCACGCCGCAGCCAGCTGCTCGGCCAGCCGCATCATGGACTGTGCGACATCCGGAAAGCGCTGACAAGAGAGGGAGAAAGAAGTTGTCTTGTTTGCTGATTTCGCGTGGTTTGTGGGGTGGCAAGTCTGCTTCGTCTGGGCTCTGGAGCCGTCTGGACTGGCTGGGCAAGCTCACGGTTGGAGGGTTGGTCCGAAGTAGTCGAGTCCGTCACGTCCGTCTGGCTCCATCCTTCGGTTCTGATTGCGCCGTCTTGACAGGAACAAGGCCGGGTCAAAGGCGAATAAGTCAATACAATGGAGACGGTGATTAACAACAGGCGAGTGTGTTTCTGCTGGGTTCGACGGAGTTGGTAAAGATTGGACGGAATGACTATGTTTCCGGGTAGTCTAAAACATGGGAAATGGGAAGCCATTGGCAGTCATGAGTGGGCACTGGAGCAAACGAGCCACCTTCATAGGTGCAGGTGCAGATACGCTAGGGTACGTACCGGAGAAAAGATGAGAGGTGGATCACGCTAAGGATGGGGTTATGAGCAGAATTCACGGCCACTTTCTGTTAGTCGAGGGCCAAAGCGGCGCTCATTTTGATTCTTCCATGTTCATCCCAAGTCCCCAAGTCCAACTTCACCAAGCACACTGCACGCGCTGTGCTTTCGGGCCAATCGTTCCGCGTCGACCTGTCGCCCGGCAGCGCCTAGCCGCCCTAGCCGTGGTCGTCAGTCGTGCGTCTAACTTGGTGTAGCGACTCCCGAGTCCCCCTACGACCCTTCACTCCGATTTGGCTGTCTCTCGAGTCTTTGGTGGCTTGAAGGCGTCTCACTGAAACTCAAAGATAGGGGACAAGCTCTCTCCAAGATAGGAGGATGGTTTCCAGCGCCCAAGGGACTTACAGTCGTTCATCAAGGGGTTCAAGCGGTCTGAGCGAGACTTCACCTTGACTCTTTTACCGACAAGATTATAAGCTTGAAACTCGTTCGCCTATGGCCCAAACCCTCGCTTGCTACTTTGCGTAGACTCGAGGATTACATGGATAAGTAGTAACAAAAATCTACATGCCGATATCCTTAGAGGGGCGGCTAAGCATATCGTGCCGGGGCAGGGGCGGCCAGCTCCATCGACCCTTATCCACTCCAGTGCAGTAGCACTTCGTCCGCAAACGGTCATAATCGAGGAACTTCTCAGGTTTCACCAGCTTAAATGCACGTTGAGGATACACCTGCGTCAGCGGACACTCGAGTGGCGGCTCGTAGATCCCCTGGTGGCTGCAAGCTTCAAGCTGCTAGACCTCGGGGAACGCCGCATGCAGCCTTCGATCGAGGAGCATAGCTGCTAAAAGGATGAAAATCGGATCAAACCCTGAGTTGGTACCGGCAAGTCGAGAAGCGCCATTCACTTTTGCAGACGAGGGACGCGAAAACTTCAGAAAACATTGAATAATTGGATACCTACGCTGATACGTGACGTAGTTGGCTCCCACCTCTGCTAATGCTACACATCCTTGACGCCTGATTACAAGCATGGAAAACTTCCGTTTCCGGCTTCCTCTTTATCCCCTGGACCCAACCTGTGGATACATAGCAGACGACGACCGTTAACCTAGGCCTATTGAACGAACACTCAGCCGCTCCTCTCAGTGGTGATCGCCCTCGACGTCGCGGACTGATGAAGGCACCGGGCTGCCAGACTTGCGCTGCTCCAGTACTACTCTGTTGGACTTGCTAATGTACCGCTCGAGCATCATCTGATAGCCGCCCATTCCCACGATGATGGCCTCGATCGGGATCAGCAGGATGGACAGGTAGAGGCCCGCCTTGCTTTGCTTGCAGAGGGTACCGAAATGCGGCCTCGTCATCATCACAACATCGGACCAGCGGCAGCTCCAGCTCTGTAGGGTGTCGACCGTGATCGATGCGTTGATGCTGTAGAAGAAGGACATGGCAATGATCGATGCCACCAATCCAACCGATGGGGCGGCCACTGCCAATGAGTTGTGGATGAGAGTTTGACCACGCAGCTTTTTGATGTCAGTCGGAGCTGACTTCCTTAAGGTACGATGTCAAAAAGCAGACCTGACTTACGCTTTGAACTCGACTGAAAAGGAGAGAGACGAGATTGACGATTATGAGAATGGAGCTCCCAACCACGAGTGCGACTGTTGGACGCAAGTCAAAGGCGTCCGGCCACAGCGGAAGCATGAAGCCGGCTGGTACATGGGTGGCATCGTAGACAGCCAGGGCATCTGCTGATGTACCAAGGATGGTGATGCTCATCAGAAGGGCCACAGCCGTCAAGCTGACTCTTGCAGTATCGACTGTCTTAAGAAGACGTGCGCGAGGAGGGTAGTGAGCGTCATCAGAATCGACCTCAAAGTCCGAGGTTTGCGTGACGTTCTTGAGATCGGAAGACATGGCTAAAGAGAAAGTCGTGAAATATTGTCGTAAAATGAGGTTTATTACAATGGAGAATGACTAGACGTAATGTGAGAAACAATCTCCAGGAAAGAAAATACGTAAGAAAAGAGAAAATGGGATGGCAGTCAGGCAGTTGTGTGGTTTTCCAGTATCACAGACCTACGAAAGTGCGATCATGGAGCGTACATATACAACCTCTCCATAGCCTGACTACGCGCCGTGTGCCGTGTCTAGGCACGGCACGTAATCTTGAACACACATGGGGAAAGAAAGGTAGTGTCCAAAATTATCGTGACGAGCGTTGCGCCGATGCAAGATAGCCGCGCTGGCGACATCTCGGGGCTCTGAGGGAGGCGATCATCGGGCACCCCTGAACAGCCGGTGAGCTTCACATTGGTCAGAAGCCCGCAAATGCCGGTCCCATTGGCGGTCATCCCCGGCGCTTAAAATGGCGGGAGGCCAATGATAAGGTGCAGATAACCTCGTTTCGAAAATCGAAACAAGAACGCTTATTCGCTGATCAGGATGTGACCACAATTGAGGTTGCTGCAAGTCAGTGATAATAGAATCAGATTTTGATGTTGGAGGTTCTTATTTGCCGCCGTCAAAAGGAATCCGAGGATTAAGCTCACGTCAAGCGGGAAGAGTGGAGATGAAATGCACTCCCGGCATCCTTGATCCAGGCCAGGCGACTTACCTTAGGTAAGCTTCTTTTGTTTTCACCTGATGAACGGGAAGTGCCATGGGAAAAGTGGGGTTATCACGTGATACTTTTCCTTCCTACCTACTCTATTGACAACTGGTTAGCTGCGTCACCAGCTGGCGAGTCAAGTTGACCTTGTTCATCTCCATGTTGGGACGGCTTACCATCCACTCCATCCCACGCCGACGCCGACGAAAAAGAAATGCGCTCCTTCGTATCTGCAAAACCAATATACAACTTCGCCAGCTGGATTTCACGAAAGGCTGCCCAACTTGAGCGTCAAATTGTGAAGCCTGCTGTTGGTCTCTCTTCTTTGAGGCCTGATGACATACACGGACACGGAATTACAAGGTTGCGGAGTACGGGCACGGAGATTGGACGAGACAACTGGTGGTCACCGCGACGTTGTCCGACACGTTCGTTCCTGAAGGCTGGATTGCGATGAACTCTCCATGACCACGAGTGTGTCTCATCTCTGAGCTGCGACATGCAGCACACTGCTCAACCAATGGCGTTTCCACCTTCCGAGAGCGATGGTAATGATTCCACATCACCAGGGGCGTCTGGACGACAGGGTATCAGACCCCTCCACAAAAGGGTGAGCTAAGCAAGCAATTGTATTCGCACATACAACAAGAAGAACTGCAGGCTTGCAGATGAGGCTGTACCAACCTTGCAGCCGGCTGCGGTTATCAAACTGATGTTGGGGCTGTCAAAACTCTGCAGCCATCAATAAGCCGGCATGTCGGACTAGAAATGACGACTACTTACAGCGGCACCTAGACACGGATAGCGGCCATTGTATGGTTTTAGAGAGCATTGATCCGAACTCCATGTCGGTTTATCGCCGGCACACGAAGCTCTTTGCGGCACCAGCCTCGTCCAAAGGTCTTTCACAGGTAGGTAAGACGACCATACCTTTGGGCCCAGTCCGGCCTAGTTCTTGGCCTCCACTGCAAGAGACATTGGCGTCCGCCGGGTAGGGCCGACTGCTCCGCATGTCAACAATTGTCTGCACTAGCCCGCGGGCCATTAACGGACAAAGTAGCGGGCCAGCGGCCGAACCTAGCTGATACCCCAGCTCGTCCAGGGTGTCAGAACAGTTTGGACAGACTAGCGAACCAGTCTTCAGTTGGCGAACGATGAACTTGGCAGACGTGACTGCACATCGGTGGGAAGCGAGAGTTTAGGTGCTTGGCTCTCAACGTCCACCGGGTGTGGAATGTCGAGCAAGCCATTGTCAGCACATTAGCGAAAGCCAAAGGTCTCAAGGTTGCCAGCTACAGCACTGCGGCTACCGTACTCAGCTGGCTACTGCAAGTATTGGCCCAGGACTCGGAGTTCGGCAGCCAGAGACTGTGGGGTGACGGTTCGCCCATTCAAGTCGACTACGAAGTGACAGGTCGAATCGCCGACTCAAGTCTCACCGTGGCGCCACGGGGATTCACTGCGGCACGGCTCCCAAGTCCATCCCTCTGGGTTTGGGTGTCCCAGATGCTCGGGTTGACTCCTGTTGCACCATCAAGATGCATTGCAGCAGGTCAGTCAGTCGTTGATCCATGTCCCGCATGGCAGACACGATATTTTTCTGCCTCTTTGTGCGAATTACAGAGTATCATTGGGTTTTGACAGGCGACATTGTCCTCCTTGCAGCAGGGTTTCTCTGAATGTCATCCAATACAGCAACTTTAAAAGTCCGGACCAGGACGGGACTACGTACTCCGCTTCAGCTGAGATTGTCTATAGCCAAGCGAGGGATACGACGCTTGAGAACCACCCAAATTCAATGGTTCGTCAGAAAGGCCCTGGTTCAACACACAGACACACAGACTACAGCATAAGCAGACTGCAGCGGCCACCGAGACATCCCCTGTCCAGGCCCCTGACCCCTGGCTCAGCCCAACTGACTGGAACCAACCAGGCGCTCATCACCCGTCATTGCATTCTAATGATCTACAGACCAACTTACGGCCGGGCCGGTCGAATTCCTTTCTTTCGACTCCCGGGAGGACCAAACAGGCACACAGAACTCAGGAAAGCGGGTAACAGCGGACGGGAATCCTGATTGCCCACACAGGTGCTAGCCAGGCCCAGCAAGCCCTCCTTGTCTATCCGCAGCATTTTCACATGTGCCTGATGGGTCCGGCCCATCACAATTCGCACCGCTTTGGCTTTCCCAGCAGCGCTCCCGCAGATCTGCACCCCTTGGCCCGAATTCGAGACTCCCAAGGCTTCTATAGGTATTTTACCTGCATTGCAGAGAACCTCTCACACTCTTCTCTCACATTGAGATTAACGAGTATTCCATCTTCAAGGGTACATCGAACGTCATTGGCTCGAATACGGCAGAATATCATTGTAATTACGAGAGTCCTGAAGTCATGGCTCAGTGCCAATATCTCTCCAGTTCTATCGTGCAGACGGATGTTGACCATCCCTTAGAACGGCACCCTGCCCTCGAACTTCCCGACCACTTTGACAATTGACTATCGAGTACGAAGTACTATGTCACCGATGACACTCTAACTGGAATGGGAGAAATGACCGTCAGAATCCTGCGAGCAGCAGCGCGAACATCCCTGGTCGCCCCGACCCAAAGCCTCGGGTTCTGGGCAGCCACACTTTCTTCCCTGACACACATATGCAGTCTGGGGGGTGTGTTCGTCAAGTGGTCATGAATCACGAAAAAGATGGCATGCACATAGCTTTTCCTCCTACCCCAGTGTTGTGAGGAGAACCGGGGCTGGGTATTTGTCAAAGAAGTCTAATGATGTCTCGGGTCGCTTTGGACCTTGTGGGACGCAGACTGGCAGGCATATCCTTTATCCTTTGTATCGTTTGCCCGGGATAGCGCTGGTACCCGCGGCGTCGCGGCCGATATAATAACCACTCACGCTTGCCACCCCTCCATCAACCTGTCGTCGTGTCCCGCACTGGCCTAACAAACACATCCGTTCGTTTCTCGGCATCCATTCTCACATTGCGGGACTTCGACGTTGCAAAACCATTCTGCTAGTCTCGCGCCAGGCCTCGCTTCATACAGATCATGTCAACCATCACGATAACCTCCGCTCCAAGAACGCGAACAACCGGCTGCCCCGCGCAAGCGATACCACCTCAGTCCTTAACCCAATTTGTACGTTTCAGATCCGTCGATCTCCCGTATAGCTCGTAGCCGCGCCCAGCTCTGTTGACCGAAGACATCACAGCATCTCTTCCCTAGGCTGCCCGTGGAACTCCGCCTCAAGATCTGGAACCTCAACCTCCCACCGCCGCGGGTTGTGCCCATTCGGTGCGGTGCCAAGTCTCTCTCCTTCGCCTCCCACGCCCAGTCACCGAGGCCCTCGTCGAGCGGGTGTACCTCGTACACAGCCGTACCCACCAACCTCCACGCCTGCCATGAATCCCGCCTCGAGGCCCTCAAGTCGTACCACCTCAGCTTCGGCATGACGCGCAACCCGGGCCAAATCTTCTTCGACAAGGTCCATGATGTCCTTTACTTTGGCGCCCGCGACGGCTATATGGCCTCCGAGGCGCAATTTCGCACAGTCATGGCCCTCTGCGATCCCGAAGACATCTCACAAGTGCGCCGCCTTGCCATCAACGACTCGCTCTTCTGGGTCGACACAATGTACCAGTCCATGAGCGCCGCCAACCTGACGGTGGAGGTCCTCAAGCAGATCCGCGCGCGTATGCCCAAGCTGGAAGAGCTCGTCTTCGTGCCGCGGGACGAAAACCCTGTCTACAACGACGAGGTTGAGCTAGTGCCTGCAAATTCGAACGGCGTGCTCGAGCAGCAGATGGCGAGGCAAATGGAGGCGGCGATGAAGGCCGTTTGCGACTTATTTCCGGACTGGACACCGCCGCGGTGGTGTATTATGGCTCTCGGGTCGACGTAGCCCCCCCGGGATCACTTCGAATGATGGGGCCTTAACGGACCAGCGTATTCAATCCCGGTTCTCTTCAGTAAGGCAAGGCGTCGATGAAACGTCCGCCTTTTTTATGGGCAGGGAGGTGGATCTGCCACGAGCATGAACTTCAAGACTTTGTATTGGGCTGGTCAGACTGCATTTCAAGATACCCCTTTTGTCTTTTCTACTGTTTAAGCGTCATGGAACACTAGCAATGTATTGCGAAGAAATTGTTTCAGCTCTGTATTGATAGGGAGCATTTACGAGCCATGTGGGTGATATTTTTCAACCATGTAAAGCGGGAACAAGGGAAGTTTTTTCAGTTCTTTCATCGCACAGAGACGACTGTGATTGATGTTTGCCTTCCTCATTCGTCATTGAGGAAAATGGCTATTGAATCCATGTGGGTGGTCTCACTAGAAATTGTCTTCTGGGCGAGTTTTACTACTGAAAAACTACACGCTCAAGGAAGTGGGATGCAAGAGAAACGCATGTGAAAACCAATGAACATCATATTCAACATGACTTCCATCCCCTAACCCTTCCGCTCAAAATCTTCAACCCACCTTGCCATACCTATTAGCTAGCCTAATGTACGTCGGACAGAACCTCGCAGTTTTAAGAATGCCATCATGTTCGAGTGTTGTGTGATGTGGGGGAACCAATACCGAGATGACCGTCCCGGACATTGCTGAGACAAAGACGCAAGGAGTGGCGTGATGTTTGAATCTCTTTTCGAAAGTTGAGCCCGGATTAGGATAATGCTCACGACCACTTCAATTGGTTCCCTTATGGGCCTAGTAGGGAGTGACTTCGGAACTTCTGAGTTGGTAGCTTTGAAGGGTTATTTGAGAAGCATTGCAACTCGCATTCTGAGCTTTGATGTGAATCTGTTATAGTTGTTTCATGATGTCTGTTAGAAGTAAACGGCATATGCGTAAGATTGACCAAGTATGTGAGGCTACTCAATCGGCGGAGATCAATCCAGATACAATGGTTACAATACACTCATAAGATGGGTAAAGTCTCTTTCAGACACGGGGGTCTTGGTCTTGTCCTTCCACGCCTTCGCTATGTGCTGTATCGAGAGAATGATTCTATTATCCAGGGCAGTGGTGTGTTCGGGCATTCCTTTTTGTAGATCAAATACATGGGTTTGGATCAGAAGAACGCCGTTCGGATCTACGGGTGTAACATGGGAGTGGCATAGATCCTCGCAAACAATTTCGCGAATCTAGTTGAATCCGCGAGATGTGACGGACAATTCTCAGCCTCAAACCTAGAGTTATCGGCGGTGGTTTCGTGCCGAGCCAGCGCAGGAACCGAAGCAATCGCACCGACAATTTCGGCATTTTCATTCCTAGATCTACTTGGAATTCTGGCATATTATGTCACAAAAAGCGGGCCCACTTAATGTGGGCAGCATTAACCACATCCATATCTCGTAACACACCCCCCAGACGCCTAGAGCCGTTATCCGTGCAATGGGCGTTTATACTGCGCCTTAACCCCATAAGTAGCAGACTAGTTAGAAAAACCTAGTATTTACGCTACGCCTTAGCCTAGACTAACTAAAAAAACCTACCTATACGGAGACTCGAACGGCCGTCTTTCGTTTTTTAGGTACACGACCTATAAATAATACGGTACTTAATTATTATAGTAATAGCGGATAGGAGCTAGGCTTATAACTATTACGAGTTATAGCACGTAGTAATAGGTATACGAAGTATAATAAAAGTAGCTTAACTATTAAAATAGAAATAGATAAAAAGAAAAGGTCTATATATACGATATTTAAAATAAATACGTAATTTAGTACGTAACGGGCACTTCGTAAGGTGCGATTACTATCTTTATTACGTAATATACCCCCTAATTACTATTATTAAGGAGCTATTATATTTAAAATAGAATTTCTAAATACTTTTATAAAGGCCTAATTTAGTTAAATATAAATAAAAGAAAAATAAATATAAAAAATACGCGTTTTTTAAACTACGTTTATTATAAATATATCCCTTTATTTAAAGTAAATAGAATCCTAATTTAGAATAGTACGTATTATACTATTTTTAGTATATAAATTACTAAGGGTAAAGTTACCTAGCTATTTTATATATATTTAAATTCTTATAGTATTACTTAGCTATTATTTTTCTTTTTTTTTTTAACTTTTCGTAGTTATTATAAGTACCCCTATTTATTATACGCGCGCGCCTATATTATTAAATTATTTATTAATTTTATTTTAAATATAAATATTTAATATATTTAAAAATAATAATAAGTTTTATATAATTTTTATAATACTTCTTATATATATATTATATAGTTTATTAAGAGTTTAGATAAGTAATAATATTAACGAGCCCTTCTAAGTTATTTTTCCCCCCTATAACCTCCTATTTACTTATTAAAGCCCGGTTACTAAGCTCTCCCTCCTTAACTAGGGGGATATTAAGGTTATTAATTAAAATACTAAAGATTTTATTAAGTTCGAGGCTCTTTTTAATAGCTATAATAAGGGTAATAATAAAATAAATAGTAATAATAAGAGCTTTAATAAGCTTTTACTTATCCCCCTCTTAAAGTTTAAAAATAAAAATAAAACTAATTTAAATAATAAGCCTTTTAAAAAGGGTATATTATATACTTATTATTTTAAGAATTTATATTTAATATTATTTTAAAGTTTAAAAAACGTAAAGTTAGCTCTTTTTAAAAAGGTAATAAAAAATAAAAAAGAATACTAAGAAGTAAAAATACCCCCTATAATAAGTATAGTTCTCTTTATTATTCTAAGCTTATTTAATATATATTTAGTCCTTAAAAAGCTTAAGAAAGAGGCTCCTAAAAAATAGGAGATTTAGTATTTACCCTATTTTAAAATAACCCTCTAGTTTACTAACTTTAAAAATAGTAGTCGTTATTTTATAAAAAATAGTAGCTAATATATATACTATTTTAATAGCCGTTTAGCTAAGGGGTATATTAATATACTAGTTATTTTATAATTAATAACCTAGGCCCTTATTAAAATTATTATAAATAGCGCTCCCTTTTTTATAAATATATTATCCTTTTTTATTATTAAAAAGCGCACTTTTAATCATAGTTTTAATAGGATATTACTAAGCTCTGTAATATCGTTCGTTAAATATAAAATAACTAAAAGATATATAAGAACTATATTAGCTTTTATATAAAGGACTTTTTTAACCCGCACCCCCGGTCCTTTTTTATACTTATTATAGTCGTTTATAACTAACTTTTTATTATACCGCCCGTTTTTATACCCTAAGTTATTAATTTAATAATTATTTTAGTTCCTATACCCCCCGCTATCCCTACTACTCCTAGTTTTATAAACTTCGAAATATATAAAACGCGTTTCTTAGTACGTATATTAACTCTTTTTTTTAATAATACTATATTCTTAGTAATTATATACTTCGTAAACTAAGAATTTAAATAATAAATATAAGCCTAGGTTTTATTTTTATATATATATACTTTATAAAGTAAAATTATTTTAGGAATTTAGGCCTTTAGGTTATAAGAGGTTTTTATTTTATTTATTTTAGGCCTCCGGGCTATATTCTAAATTCCGTTTATCGTTTATTTTTAAATATTAAGTTTTTCTAAGCGTAGTTTAATATAAGAGATTAGGCTATAAGTACTTAATTAGTAAGGCTATAATATAGGTATAGGTATATTATAAAACTAAAGCTTATAAAGTCTTTTATAAGGGCTTTACTTCTTAAAAAGTTTTTTTATAATATAAATTATATACTAGTTATTAAGTTATTAGCGTCCTATTACTAGCCGTATCTCAAATCTATTATAATTACTCCCCCCTTACGTAACTTTAGTCCCTAAAGTTATTACGTAATATCTTTTTTTAATATTAATAATAAAGCTATTAACGTCGTTATTTATAATAAATTCCGTAAGGCATTAATAATATCCTTTTTTACCTAAGAATAAGGTATTATTCTTATCTTTTTATTTAACGGATACCTTATTATTATTATTTAATAATAGTATACTAATTAGTTATTAAGTTAGTAGTATATATTTATAATAAAGTATTTTAACTATTGTAATATATAAGAGCTTGCTTAGCCTCGTAGTTATTATTATTATTAAATTATTAAGTATAATAAAAGATTTTTTTTTTATTACTAGTTACGTATTTATTTTTTTTTTCTCCTTTTTATTTAGTAACCGTTTTACGAATTTTTTTTTATATAACTATACTTTTTTTTTTATAATATTTTAATTCCGTATTGTTTCCTAATTACGACTCTCTTACTATATTATTACTAAGTATTTACTAAAATATTTACTATTTTACGTATTTAAAATATACTTAATATAGAGTATAATTTAAAAAAGGGCTTCTATAATCTCTGCAATAGTACTCTTTATATACGTTACTTAGCTAGTATATATTATAATATCGACAAGCTCGTTTATATTACTAGCGTTTACGTTACTAAGTATATTATTTATTAAATTAATAAAAAGAAGTGTTTTACTATAAGTCGTTAAGTCCTTACTAATTTATTACTAAAATATTAGCTAACGATATCTTTTAGGTTCTTAAGGAGTTATATAGCGCTACTTAGTTTATTTAGAATACTTTTATAGAGTTTTGTAATATTAAGGAGTAAAATAGCCTTAATTTTTATAAACGCGGCTACGTTTTTTATATTTTTAGCTATATTACTAATACGTAAAAAAAGGTCGCTATTTATATTACTAACCCGTTAATAAGTAATAAAGCGAAAAAAGTCTATTTTAAATAGGCTACTTTTTAAGAGCTTATTATTAACTATAAGTATCTAAACTTATTAATTTTAATTATAATAAGTCGTTAGCAATCGTTTAGCGAATTTTCTTTTTATTAACTTAGATTTTTTTTTTAAGCTAGTATCCTTAATACTAATAATAAAATTAAGATTATTTCTTACCTTAGTTACTTTTAGCTAGCTTATTTTTATAATAATAGCTATATGACCGCTTTACGAAGTAATTTTAATACTCTAGCTTAATATTATAAAAAGATTCCTAAGGGCGTTATTATTATACGTATTTAGGAGTTTTTTATTTTTTCTATTTTTTATAAACGCGTTACTAAGTTTTTAGTAAATAAGGTACTTATTTATACTATTATTATATATAGTACTACTCCTATTTTTTACGGTCCCGAGACTCGGACTCTTATTAAGAAGCGTATTTTTATTACTAACTATATTCTTAATAATAACGATAAGTAGGACGACTTTAAGTTTAAGTTTAATAAGCCCTAGTATAAGGATACTAAGTTTAAGGAGCTTAGTAGCAATTTAAAGAATTTTTTTTCTTAGCGTTATAATAAGCGCCGCTATTTTAATATTAATAACTTACTAATATTTACTTACGATACTCTTTTTAGTATAAACGAGGGTACCCTAGCCCTTAGTCATATTACTTTAAATTTTAATAAGGCTAGTATTATACTCTTCTCGCTTTAAGTAAAGGCTTTATAATAGCTTAATAAGGCTATTACTTATACTAAAGTTAAAACTACGGGTCGTAATAAGTAATTCGACGTTAATATATTCTTTATAAATATTAATATTACTAAGGCCCCTTAGCTCGATTAGGACTATAAGAGCGTTATTTTAGATAACGTCCTCTTTTTTTAACCTATTACTAATAATAATAGCGTTACGCCCCCTACTTTACCTTTTATTTTCATTATACTTTTTATTATAGCTCTTATTATATCTCTTATTATAGCTCCCGTTATACTTTTTATTATAGCTCTTATTATGCTTCTTATTATAGTTTTTAATAGTGATTAAGTAGCGAACGCTTTGCGAACCGCTATTACTAATATATATAATACTCTATGCGACTTTAACTACCTCCTTTTTACTTATTATAGTATTAATAAGGTTAATAACTTTATTTTAAGTAGTTAGCTAAGTATACGTATAAAGCTTCTTCGTTTTTTATTTACTAAGCGGACTACTATTACTAACTATTAAGCTTTAGAAGTATATACTAGAGCTACCGTTACTATTATTAATATTACGTAGGTTACTCTCCCTATATAGCTAGATTTTAGTAATTTCTTAGTAACGTATTACTAAGGGTTATAATATTATGTTTTTTTTTTTAAGAATTGCGCTAAGCTAAATAAAAAGGGTTCTATAGAGTATTATTAATTAACTTATTTTTAATAACTTTTTATTACGAACTTAACGTTTATTATCTTATTTTATATATACCCTTTTTTTATAACGTTCGAATTTTTTAACTATTTTTACTACCCCTTTAAAATACTTAATAAGCTCTTATATATTATACTTAGTAAGCTACTTAGCTTATTTAATAAAATATTATAAGTTTTCTCTTTTGCTTTATATTATAACGATTTTTTTAACTTTTTAAACGTTTTACTCGTTCTCTAACTTTAAAAGATTCGCTATTTAGTTACTAACCGTTTAGCGATTTTCTTATAACTTAAGCTAGGAAACTAGGAAAATATTATACATTCTCTAATACTATTTTAATAAATATACTTAGTAAGCCTGTTTTTTTACTCTTTTAGTTATTACTATTTTAATATATCTTGGCGCTAGTTTATTATTTTTAAATTATATATTCTTTATTAATAAGCTAATAACCTCTTTGTAATTAAACTCTTTTAGGGTATATTTTTTATTATAATAAGCTATTTAGCTCTTAGAGGCTTATGCTTATACTCGCGTAGCTTAGGCCCTAATTTTTTTAATTTTCTAAACCCTTTTCCGAACCCCTTAGACTATAACTTTATAATTAAGTATATATTTAACGTACTTAGGGTAGTAGTTATATAATATTATATACGGGGATACCTTTATAATAAAGTATTAGCTATTATTATATATAAACTCGGCCTTTTTTAGCTACGCTACTTACTTATTTAGTAAGCCCTTAGCATAGATTTTTAAATACTTTTTTAATATTTAATAAGTCTACTCTATTTAGCTATCTATTTATAAGTAATACATAGTAAATAGTTAGCAATATATCGCCCGTTTTTTAGTAAACTTTTTTTAAAATGCGCTTATAAAAAGCTTATTTCTATTTATAATAATACTTTTTAGCGTACCGAACTTATATTTAACTTCTTAATATAAAATACTTACTATTTATACTACGTTAAGTATTTTAATAATAAGTAAGAACTTTACGAACTTTATTATATAATAGATAATAATTAAAATATTATTATATTCTATACTATTATTACGAGCGCTTAATAATAGCTCTATAATAAAGTTTATAAATATTTTTTAAAATAAATATAAGGGTAGTAGTAGTAACTATAGCTACCCATACGGCTTATATCTTAAGGTTATAATTTTTAAATAATACTTATAGTTCTTAACGTATTTTTAAATATTTTATTAAATATCTTTTTAATAAAACTTTTTTTAAATTAGCTCGAGAGTTTTCGTAGTTTTTATATAACCTACCCTATAGTTATTATAGTATTAGCAAAGGATCTTTATTTAAAAAGACTTTACTTAAAGAATAATAAGTCTTTTTTTAAAAAATAGTATGCCCTATTTGTTAAGCGAATATGCTCTTAGCTTACTAACTATAGTACGAACTTTTATTAATTATAATATATAGAACTCGTTTTTAGTTTATAGTTTTTTAACGAGCTTTTTAGTTTTTAGCGAGAAATAGGAAACGAATGCCGTTTTGTCTCTTATAAGCTTTTTTATAATAGGACGTAGGATATACTATTTTAGTATAGTAACCCTAGCTCTATTTAACTCTTTTTTATTTTTATAGGACTATTAACGAGCGTTTATTAATAACTTTTTTATTTTTTTATTTTAAGTTATTATAGTAATAACTATTACTATTTTATTAGTATACCCTATAGTACGTTACTAATATAAGGGAGAGGGTTCTCTATCCTTAGAGCTAGCTAATATTTAGCTAGGATCGTAAAGGGAGGCCTTAACTATTTAAATATATACTTTAATAATATTATTTTATTTTTTTAAGTTAATTATTTTTTATTAGACGTCGGGTAGTAATTTATTAATAAGACGTAACTTTTAAACTAGCGTAGGGAGGACGTCCTTATAAAGTACTTCCTTTTTTATATAATTTAGCTTTTTAAATAAATCGTTTATTAGGTTCGTTTTCCTTAGCTAGTATTTTAAGTTAAAGTTAAATATTAATAGTTTATATACTTACCTCGCGAGCTTTTTTTAAAGGTCCTGTGCTAATATACTGATTATTTTTTTAAGTACCTAGTAGTCCATTAGAATTATAAACTTTTATAAAAGGCCCTAGAAATAGTAAGCCTAGTACTTTAGCCCTTTTATTATAATAAGTAGTTCTTATTAGCCCGTAGCCTATTATTACTTTATATCTAAGAGCTTTTATAATTAATAAGCGACGAGTTACTATTTTTTATTAGCTTATTACGATAAAATTATTATAATAGTTTTAACCGAAGCGTTAGTTTTTATTTATATAATACGTTATAGGTTTTAGTACGTAAGTACGGTTACTAAGGTAAAAGCGACTTTTAGCTAATTAAATACCTTATCTACTTTTTTAGTTTATTAAAAATCCTTTATCTACCCCTTTTCTATTTTTAATAATATTATTATCGGTATAACGATACCCGAGTATTTAGTAATAAATTTCTAATAAAAGTTATAGAACCCTAGGAATACTTAGATATCCCTAATAAACTCTAACGCTTTTTAATTAGTAATCGTTCGTACTCGTAACGAGTTAATCTCGATTCCTTTTAGTATAATAATATAACTTAAGAACTCGACCCTTTTTTAATAAAATAAGTACTTTAATAGTTTAGTAAAAAGTCTATATAACTATAAATATTAGAGGACCTTTTTAATATCCTCTATATACTACTTTTTTATTATTAAATAGATTATTAAATCGTTTATATATACTATATAGTAAGTATTTAGTAAATCGGCGAGCGCTTAGTAAATATATGCCTAGAACGTTATAAGTACGTTCGTTAGCCCGAAAAATATAATAATATATTTAAAGTAACCGTATTAGCTCTAAAACGGTATTTTTTATTAGTTTTTTTTTTTAATTCGGATATAGTAGTAAGTATTCTTAATATTTATTTTTAAAATTTATTTTGCTCTATAAAGCTTATTTAGGAGCTCGTTAATAAGCGGTAGTAAGTATTAATTTTTTATAATTATTTTATTTAGCCCGTAGTAGTTTATATAAAAGCGTAGCGTACTATTTTTTTTTAATATAAAGAGGATCGGTACCCCTATTTTATTAACTAAAGGTATAATACGACCGTTTACTAAGTTCTTAGTAATATATACGTAAAGTTTATTAAGTTATTTTTTATTTAATAAATAGATAGGACTATATAGTGGTTTAGTATTTAGAACTAAGTTAATTAAGTATTTTATTTTATTATATAGCTGCGGTCCCTTTGCTAACTATTTATTAAACGTCTCTATTTTTAATTAAAGTTTTAGTAATAGACCCCCTTATAGTTTAGTCTCCGTTACCCCCGCGATACTTTTTATAATAATAATATATAGTACGTATATTCTTTTACGATTTTTAATAATATTACGAGCTATTATTTTTAGTTCGGTAACCGAGATGGGCTCGTATAACTATATATTCGTTACTATATTAATACGAATACCCTCTTAGCTTATTAATAGTTATAATAGTAGGAGGTTTATTATTCCTTTATTTTTATTAATTATAGCGAATAATTACCGAATTTTCTTTAACTACTTATAGTAGTTAATAAGGAAGAGCGTTAATTAGTAAGCTTTTTCTTAGCTTACGGCTTTACTCTAAAAATCCTTTAATAAGGGAGCTATAGTAATAGCCGGGGTTAACCCTAAGTAGGTTACGAGCTTAGTATTAATAATATTTATCTCGGAGTATATATTTATATTAACTTTTACTAGTTTGTTAGTAATACCTCGTAGAACTATTACCCTACCCTTTATAATTATTCTTATTAATACTTTTTTAATACTTAGTATAAGTATATAGGGTATATTACCTACGCTTATTTATTTTTTAACGAGTCGACCTTTATAACTCTCGGCTCGGTAGTAACTTATTAAATAGTTATTAACGTTAGCTTCGATTAGGGGTATATTAGCTTATTATTACCCCTACTTCTTAACTTATTTTTTTAGTACTTATTAAATATATAGCCTATTTTATTATACGTAAAGTACTTAATATCGTTATTATAACGCTTTTATAATAGCTTAGTACGAGTACTCTTATTATATAGCTTTTATAATATTATTCTTAGCGAATCCTTAGAACCTAGCCCCTTAGAGCTCTCCCTACTCTTTTTTTTATAAAAGGGGGATATTTAATATAGTTATTCTAATAATAGATATAGCCTTTTTTTACTATCCTTTTATAACTAATCGCTACCCTTTTACTAATTTAATAACTATAGTTTATTAGCCTTATAAGCTATATCGCGTACTCTTTTAATTAAGACTTTATAACGAATTAGATCGTCCTATAGCTAAAATAATAATTTAAAAAAGAACTAATATACTTCTACTTTCGAATTCTCTATATTTTTTATATTTAGGTTATAATAAATTATTAACTACTTAGTGAGGAACTAGGTAGGGGTCTAGCCCTTTTTTAGCCTTTTTATCCTTAGCTCTTTATAATATTCTCGTTCTTAAGTCTCGGGGTTTACGTATTATTAGTAAATAAACGCTAAAAAGTCGCCCTAAGAGAGGGGATCCTAGAGGCTCTTTTTATAATTACGCTATTACGTTTATAATAATAAGGATATTTTAAATAGGGCTTATTTAATATACTATTTTATAGTACTTTTTATATAAAGCTTATTACTTACTTCTATAATAATAATTTAGTTTATTACTTAAGTACTCGTAAACTCTTTTCCAATTAGTTTATAATTATAAAAAAAAGGCTTTTTATATTCTTATTAATTTAGATATATTACTAACTACTTAGTAAGTTATTAAACAAGCTCTTTATATTAACGCTATTCTTAGTTTCGATTTTTAATTATTATTTTTATTATCTTATAAAAATAAGTTATTATTAGGCTTATAGGGTTTACTAAACTAGCTATTTTAGTACTATCCGCGCCTTTATATGCGCCTTAACTTCGTATATTTAGTAATTAATTATTAATAAACGCCCTATTTATAACGAATAAAGTCCTCGGGGTATTAATAAAGTAACTAGCCCGTGAGGGTAATCTACCCTAATTATTTTTTTTATTTAGTTCTTTTATAAACGTTAGTATTTAAATAGGACTTACTTTATAATAGGCTCGTTCTTTTAAATAGAATAGGGTTAAATAGTTAATTCTAAATAGTTATAGCTCGTTAGTATTAATAGCTCTTTATTAATAGCTAAGCGTTATTTTATTAACGTTCCGTTCGTTTTTATAATTTATTATTACTTATATTAATTACTTTATAAAAATAAAAGCTTTAGAATTATAAAAAATTAAGTTATAAGTACTTAATTAGTAAGGCTATAATATAAGTATAAGTATATTATAAAACTAAAGCTTATAAAGTCTTTTATAAGGGCTCTATTTTTTAAAAAGTTCTTTTATAATACGAACCGTGTACTAGTTACTAAGTTATTAGCATCCTATTACTAGCCGCATCCCGAATTTATTATATCTAAATTAATTATTTTTAATTATTTTAGCTATTTATAATAGCTTCTTACGTATTATAAAAGTTAAGAAATATATAAAAATATTCGAACTTAGCTTATAAAAAGTTTTTAATAAGTCTATTTATTAATATATTTTTTATTAATATATAAGTAACCTCAAAACTACTTTTAGTATACTCTTATTTTAGTTATATATTTTATATATTAATATAATAAAGTTAAGTAGCTATTCTTTTTCCTTCTTCTATAATAAGTTAAATTGTTTATTAATTATCGTAATTAACTAATTATATTTCTCTTAGGTTAAGGGTAATATCCTTAAAAAAGCGCTTTAAAACTATAGTCTCTTTTATAGTTTCCTTAAAATAAAAAAGCTTAGCTTCGGTAGTTAACGTTATAACCGTTACTTAGTATACTAATTTTTATTAAATTAAGCTATTAAAAAGGAATATTATATATCCTTAAAATAATCGTCGTATTACCTCGTTATTTATAAAACTAGTATTTTTAATTAAAAATAATAATTACGTACTTAGTACGCTATTATAATAAAGTATAAAATATCTCGTTATATAGAGATATTAGATATAGTAATTAATTATTTTAATATAAGTTATGCTTAGGTTAGTTAGGAACCGTAATAATTATAAGTAAGTAAAAGCGACGTTTAGTTTAATTATAATAACTATATAAAGTATATTCCTAACCTTTTTTTAGTAACTCTTTATTTTTTTTTTTATTATCTACCCCTTATTTAGTTTAAACTCTTTTTAAAAAAAAGGGGTAGCTAAATATAGTAAATTTATAAAATTAAAGCGCTTAGTAACTCGCTTAATATATACGTTATAAATAAAATAAACTTTATAAATAATACGGTTTTATAAAATCCGTATTCTAAAAAAGTAATTAATCGGTCTATTCTCTTTAAAGTTAATATATTTTTTTATATTATTAACGATCTTCTAAGCCGCTTTTTAGTTATCTTAATAATAAAAAATAATAAAGTTATTAACGTAGAATATTAATATTATTTTCTTATTTATAGTTTAGTAAATATAGATCTCTTCGTAACTATATATTATATTTATATTATAAAATATAAAAATAAAAGTTTAAAACTAGAGAATTAGTAAGTCTTAGAGGCTATATAGAGCGTATTAGAGCTTATTTATTTTATTAATAACTTTATATCCCTCTAAGAATTTAATAATTACTAGCTTCTCGCTTTTAAGAAGCGTATTAAAGAATACGTTAATAATATTATACTAATCTATTTTAAAGTTAAATTAAGTAGCTATTATTATTATAAGCTTAAAAGCCTTTATAATAAGCGTCGAAGCGTACGTATTTTATAAGGGGTTAAGTAGTTATATATCCCCCCTTATATATATACGTACTTTTACCTTACTAACCTCGTTATCAACGTCGTATTTATAAGTATATACCTACTTTAATAAAAATAGGATCCCTTATTTAAAATTATAATTAACTTCTTTTTATATATTAATATTCCTTAGCTTTTTTATTTTTATATTTATAATATCCCTAAGTAGCTTTTATAATTATAATAAAAAATATTTAATATTACTAAACTTTTTTAATAAGCTCTAGAAATTAATTTTAATAAGTCGTAATTTCTAAACTCCTTTAGAGCGCTTTAAATAGGTCCTATAAACTACTCTTTTTATTATTTAATAAAGTATTATATATCCTATATTACTTTTTTTTATAGTTTTTTATTAATTAAGTATAAAAGTAAAAAAAAAGTAGTCCTAGAAATAGTTATAGTAATTACTATTTTTTATATTCGAATATAAAAGCGTTATAAAAATGCTATTATTAAAGCGTTATAAAGGTTTACGGGCCCGGTTTAAGTATCTAGGACCTAATAGAGCTTTACTTAGTATTTAATAAAGTAGTTCTTATAAGCTCTATTCTTATATAATAATAAAAGTTTATTATAAAAGTTCCTTATTAATATTAACTTTAGTATTAAGAATTACTTTTTCGTAATTAGTACCTCGTTTATTACGTATTTTAGCGTTTTATTAAGAGCTATTAAAAATTAAAAGCTTAAGAACCTTTATAATATATATAAGCGCTTATAAAAAAGATTATAAATTATATAGAGCCGTTTATAACCTAGTTATTATATTCCCTTTTTTACTCTTACCCCTAAGCTTATATAAAGAGGTTATCTTAGGGGTTAATAATAATAATAAAACTATATTAGCCTCTTTAGCCTTATTAACTATACTTTAAAATACGTCTATTAGTTACTTAGCATCTTAAATAGTTAAAAATTTAATAATAATACTATCCTCGATTATAAAGTTATTTTAAGTACTAGTATTTTTAAAGTTTAGATCTATTTTTCTAAGTGCTCGAACTAACTTATTATTAGTATTAAAAAGTTCTTATATTTTTTAGATTACTAAATTTACTTATTTGCCTATAATAACTTACTCCTCGTATATAGGATTATAAAAGACTTTTTTATTAAACTTAATATTTTTTATAATAAATACTTACTTAAGCGCGGGTACCTAGACCTTATATAAGTTATACGTTTTTAGTATATATCTAACTAAGTATTTTATATACTTATAAAGAAGTATTTTAAACTCTTTTTAATATATACCCCTTTTACGATCCTTATAAAAAAAGTATACTTAATAACTATATATATAAAGGCTACTAAAATATAAAATAACTAGTTTAGAATCCTATATTTAATAACCCGTTTATTATTAGTGTTAATACCGCTTTTACTAGTTAATTTTTATTATAATAAGTAAATCTCCTTTATTAGCCTCCCATAAGGTAATATTATAAATAAAGATTACTATTAGTACTATTTCGTCTTATAAATTTATAAGGAGGTTTATAAAAAGGTATATTTTATAAGCTTTAGTAATTATAAATTAACTTACTTTTTTAACGTTATTTATAGGTTCTTTTATATATAAAAATAAAAGTTCTATTTTAATTCCTAGCTCGCTATATTACGTTTTATATACGTATTTAACGTTTATAATTAAAAGAGCGGTTTTATTATTATTTCTAAAAAAGTAGATTAGAGTCCCTTTTTAATAATAAATTGCTACCTCGAGGCTTTATAATACGAAAAGTACTTCTTTTTTTATTTTAATTTTTAAAAAGAACCCCCTAAGCTACTTATTATATTTATTAAAAGCTATAAATATATATTATTATTTATTTAAAGATAGTTCGAAATAAAAGAGATCTTAGTATATATAATATTATAGCTATAAGGCTTTTTTTAAGGGTAGTCCTCTTAAGATTACTATTTTAGCTTTAAATAATATATATACTTTATACTTAACTTATAATAGAGGTTTAATACGTATACTTCGAGTTTTATATAGTAATTAATAAAGAATATTAAGTTTAAAATAACTTATTTTAAAGTACTAAAAGAGCGCGCTATTAAACCTCTTATAAGTACGTTAATATAAGTAATAGAATTTTTTATAACTAACTAATAATATAATACTAACTAGGCTTTATAAAATACGCTTAAGGTTTATAAAAAAAGGATAGGATTAGAGGAGCTTATATTTAAAAAAGACTAGATTATTTTTTTAAATAAGCTACTTTTTAATAATATTTTTATAAAACGTTCTTTATTATAAAGTATAATCTAGACTATAGTATTAAAGTGCGCTTCTATTTAATAAAGTTTTTAAAATTATATTAATATAAAATCTTTTAATATAAGCGACGTTTTAGAGTTTTAAATCGTAAGTTCCCTTTTTTTTAAGTCCGTTTAAAACGCCCTTTATAATATAAGTATTACGTATAATAATAAGTAGTATAATAGTTCTTAATTTAACGTAATTATTATTACTTAATAATATGTAACTCTTAGGTTTAAATAGGCTCTTATTATTAACTAAATATATTATTTTATAATTATTTATTATTATATTTTAAAAAAGAGGATAAGCGCTACTTATAAAAGTACTAAAAATTGCGTTTATTTCTAAGTCCTAACTTTTTATAAGTATAGTAATTACGTAGCCCTTGTCTTAGTTTATTAATAAGCTCGCTATAAGTTAATTAGAAAATCCTTTTAAAAACCTAAGTTTCTTAGGGGTTCTATTATTCCTTAGCTAACTAGCTTTTTTAAGCTTATTATAAAATAATTTTTATTTACTTAATTTAATAATAGCGAGGATTTCTTTTATATAGCTCCTTAGTATTCGTATTAATAACTTATTAACGTTTTAGTTTATAAATACTTATTTTAATTTTTAGTACGCTATAAGGCGCTATAGGTATACGTAATTATAAAAGTATATAATATTATTTTTATTATTTACGTTATTAACTAAGTTAGAGTATTTAATAAAAGTAAAATAAGCCCTTTTTTAACTTAAAGGTCGTTTAGTATATACGTTTTAAGTTATTAAGTTAAATATATACGTAATCTCCTCGAGGGTCCTTATATACGTTCTAAAAGCTATTAATTTACTAAAAGTCTTATATATATATTAGCCCTATATAAAGTTAAGTCTAAACTTAACTATAATTAAAAAGTTAAGTACGGTAATCTTTTTACTAATTTTTAAAATATTATACGTTTTAGCTTAGAAATAAGTAAACTATTACTCTTTATATTAATATTAAGAGTTAATTCTAGTCCTCGTTTTATTAAAAGCTTATTAATATTCCTCTCGAACCGCATTCCTTATTACTAATTCGGGGGGCGTAAATTCCTATTTTAAATATTTAATAATTCGCTATATACTAAACTTAGCGCCGTTTTTAATAGTTTTTTAAAATACGTATTTATATAGTATAGCGTTAACTAATTTTATTAATTACTAAATAAGGATTTTAATATACGTATTAATAATATTACGTTTATAAATTATAAGTTATTTATATTTAATATTAAGCTCTTATTATTTTTAAATATTTTTAAGCGTATAGATCTTTTTTATAAGTATAGTATAAGAATAGATTTATTTACGTAAAATAAGTAATATAACTAGTTTTATAAAAAAAAACCTAGCTTAGTTTTATAAATTATTTATATTTAAAAAAATTAAAAAGTTTATATTAAGAGTTATATTTAGAAATTATTAATAAAAAATTTCTTAATTTCTTTAGTCGTTTTTAAATACTTTATAACGGGCTTAATAAGCTCGTAGTTCTTTTTTATTATAAGTCGTAATTAATCGTTCGAATTTAAAGGGCGAAGTAAGTATTATAAAGGGGTTAAGAAATACGTTAAAGTTTAGAGCGTTTAGGTCGACGTATTTCTAAACCCCGACGCTCTTATTTATAATATAAAGTATATTAAACTATTTAATTTAATTATCGTAGCTAGTTAATTTAGCTTAGGCTAAAGTAAGTATAAGTAAGTTAATTATTTTAAAGAGATTATAAGAATTATATTAATAAGTGCGTTATCGTAGTATGGGGTCTTAACTAAGAGCTAGGCTTATAACTATTATAAAAAGCGGGCCTACTTAATGTGGGTAGTATTAACTATATCTATATCTCGTGACATATTATTAAGACGCTTTGTCTATTGCAGTGGACCGTGAATACTATTAATACTAGAAATAGTACTTAAGGAGGTTAGTTTTCTATTTATACGCCATGGCTAGAACGCTGGGCAGATAGATCGACCTCTTTCAAGTGACTTTCTAAAAGAGAGCCATTGCCTGCAGGCTTTTGGGTAACGTATTAGGTCCTTCTGGCCTTTCGAAACTCCCAGCTAGTACGTATGTAACACCTTGCTATCTCAAATACTCCGTCCTTAACCATTTTGGTAGTGTCGTCGCGGAATAAACGGTGACAGAGGGAGACGAGGGAGGGAGGGAACGGCAGACAAAAAGACTGTGCAGTGTACCCACCAAGCGAACCGGCCAGGTCCATGTTCCTACAGAACATAAATTCTTCGAGCCGACGCTCCAGCTAGGTCTTCTTTGGTACTTTCTACTTGAGATTCATCATGTCGTGCCAACTTGAGTGCCTCGAGAAGGTCGTGAATAGGCTTTAATGTAGGATGGGTTCTCGGTGTGACCCCGTGGTGAGTGAGCACTAGAGGGGGAAGGAAAGAAGGTCTGCTTTCAAACCTAAGTGTATTCGTTACTAAGAGTAGAGAACGGCAGATCAACTCTTCCCCATACATGAAACTAGATCTTGGCTTTGCGGTAGTCTTTCAAGTCCCCGCAACAAGGTACAAGAACCACCATATAACCCATTGATCTATCACCTGCGGGCATTGGGCCGATCAATGGCTTGATATTCGGAAAGCAGACAGAACCCCAGCTGAGTGAGCATACCATTTAGACAGGGGCCGCGTTATGCCACGCGAATTACCAAGCTACCAAGTTCCGAAGTTCCCATTTATGCATGTATGTGTCTAAAGTATCCGTACAATCATTCACTATCACGAGATAACGCTCTATCTTATAAAATTGGACCCCGATCTTCTGCAGGACTAATTCCCTCCTCATGCCCGTCATCCCGTAACAGACCCTGATGCTCGCCACCGCCGCCCTCTCTCGTGAGGCCGGTCTCGACACCCATATCTCTCGACAACCCACTCGTCCGCCGCGTCTCCTCTGCGCCATTGAGAACGTACCACACGTCCTTTTTGGTCAAGAGACCCTGTAAAGCACCGCGGTCACTGAACAGAACATAGCGCAGGCCGAGCTTCTGAAAATAGCTGACGGCAAGGTGCAGGTTAGACCTTGACGCCATAGTGATGGGCGTCTGGTCCATCCACGGTCGAAGATCAAGCGTCGTACGTGGGTCTGCGAGGGGCTGGTGAGAGAAGAAGGCTTCCGTCTCTGGCGGAAGCGATCGCGGTGGCTGCGAACACATTTGCAAGTTGTAGGTGAGTTCTGCACGGGAGATGTATCCCAGCAGAATGGCTTCACGGGGATCTGAAATAACAGGAAACCCTCTATAGGTGTGCGTGTCGAGAATGTTCTTTAAGCTGCCAATAGTATGGCCCGTCGCGGTGAGCACAACCAAGTCTTCGATGCGAGTCATAATTTGCGAGGCGGGAATATCGGGGATGACCATCTCCTCGCTGTTATCCAGGAAGGGATACTCATTGAAGTGGATCCATGCTTCGTAAATTCCCTTTCGGGAAAACGCATCTCCCACCCATTTAGACAGCATGACAGCGATCATGATGGGCAGTACATAGGTCAGAGCTCCTGTGAGCTCGAACATGATGACAACAATTGAGACCGTCATTCGAGTGACGCCGGCAAGCGTAGCTGCAGCACCAATGATGGCATATGTTCCCGGTGTTACGCAAGGAACATCTGGTTCGCAGGAGGCAAATGCGAAGAACGTTGGGTGGTTCGTTACCCAGATCTCCATGATGATACCCACGGCTCTGCCGGTCAGAGCTCCAATAGCCATTGAAGGCAGAATAATGCCAGCAGGTAGCTGAAGGCCGAATGTGATGGTGGCGAGGAAGAAACCAAGGATAGCCCCAAATATCAGAAGAACAATAGTTGGTGCTGATGCGGCCCCAGTCTTACAGAGACCGATTTGGTCGTCGACGTACTTGGAGCACTCGACAAATAGGTTGGAGACAAGTTCCGACGTCTGGAACTTCATGTAATGGTTGGGATAGTTGATGAGCGCCGTCAGAAGGGCGATCGCAGCGACTTGAGTAATGGGCCCTGGTAGCCACGGCGTGTTCTTCTTCCATCGTGCTACGGCCATGTTCGCTTTGATGAACAGGCCACCGTATATTCCCTGTCAGATTGTTAGTTGAGGTCATGGGCTTACGGCGGTATGCACTTACACCAAGGATGCCAAGGAAGACAAACGGAATCAGTTCAAAGCCGTGCCATCCCGTGCTGAATTTGACTTGGTACATGACAAGCTGCCCGGTGCGGAACGGATCAAATGCCTGCAGAACGACGGCAGCAGTCATGGCACAGACGAAACTCTGCCACATGGTCTTGTCCGGAAAGTAGTATGATAGTTGCTAGTATGCGATTAGCATGGAACAGGGAATAATCCCGGTCGTACCAACCTCTAGACTGAATAACACTCCTCCAATTGGCGAGCCAAAAGCGACCGAAATTCCAGAGGCGGCAGCAGCAGAGAGAACCTCTCTTTTTCGAGCTGTCGGGACATTAGTAAAAAACGCGATTTGCCTTGCAGGCTTGGCTTACCCTCGTTGTCGTTGATGTTCTTGAAGAGCTTGATAAAGAGATTGGCGCAACAACATGCAACGTGAACTAGAGGCCCCTCTTTGCCTAGCCACATGCCTGAACCAACCGCAAGACACTGTATGGGTTAATCGACGTGGTACGAACGCAAAGAACGAACTTATAACCTACCAAACCTAATGACTTGGTGATCAAAGTCCAGCTGCCAAGAAACCTTCGGATAATGAAACCACCCAACACCGTCTTGATTTCGGGTATACCGCTGTGTTTGGCATACATTCCGTACTCCTGGACTAGCATAGCTGCGGCAGAGGCCAAAATGACCTTCAACTCATCAGCAAAGAGGCGCGAGGTTGTGAGAGTGCGAGACTTACAGAAAGGACAAGAAAGAAAAAGTACTCTATGAACCACTTTCCACCGCCGGAAGAAACCCCCAAAGCCTTCGCCCAGGGTGTCCAGCCGCCGCACTTTGACATCTCGTTGTAACCCCAGCAGCAAAAGTTCTTGTTCAGGTAGAATGCGCCTCCTTCTGGGCCGCTGGAGCAGTACCCTGTTTTCAGGTCGCCAAGCCAGTCGGTGGTTATGTCGATGCCAGCAGCAACAGCGCCAACAGCCATGCCAGTCAAGATCAGAATGATCCAGACCTCACTGGCATCTACGAGCTGCTTGAAAAGCCCAAGCAGCCCTTGCGCCCCTGAATGGAGGACGCGCAGACGCTGACGCTCCTTTGTGTATTCGAAAATCCAATCGATGGCCGTCAAATCCTCGTATCCCACTCTCCTTCCCGGCCCTTCCACGTACCAATCTAGCGGCGCGCCATCTTTGGTACCCTGGCTCGTAAGGCCATGTGCGCCTGCTCTCCGAGGTGATCGGTTTGGATCGTGGGTAGGCGTTCGCGCTCGCGACGAGGAGTGAGGGGAGGCAGTGCCTGATCGCGAACCGGTGAAGGCGGATAGGAGGCGGCTCGGAGCTGAGAGAGCGTTTTGTTTCTGTTTTCGCTTGAAAGATAGGGGTTCGTCGAGGTCCTCGTGTATCGGGTCCTCGATCAGGACATCGGCAACGTCTTCGTCTTCGCTCCAGAAGTCCAATTCGTCTCGATCGGCGGGGTCTGTATTGCTGTTGCTGTTGCCGGCGCCGCTATTCAGCGGACGCGATGAGGACGAGGCGGACGAATCATAGTGTACAGGACCGGCCATGGTGCGAATCTGGCGACATTGACTCCCAGTATCCTCAGATCATAGCCATCCCGTTGTCGTTTCAAGGTTCTCTTGAACAGGACGGAAACGGTATCACCTCCCCGTCGCCGGATAGATACCTGTTCGGTGACGAGCCGCGCGTGGCTGACTCGGTGTGGGAGCTCGGGCCTCCTTGCGGTCCGTCTTGCGGCTGATGCGACGCCGGGGCAAGTGGCCAAGGGGACCACCTGCAGGGGTCTTGTTGATGGAATGCATCTGACGGTGGGGGGGTTTCCTTCAGCGATCTGGGTCTTTCCAGCGCGGGGCAATTTTTCACGACGGCGTCCTTTCGTCTGATCTTGGCATCTTGCGCATTTCCTGTGGGGTTGACAGCCTGCAATTATCGCACACTTTCTTAAACAAGAAAGCTCATTGTTTTTGAGAGGCCAGGCTGTAGCATATGTCGTCCGTGTGTGTGGTGCCCACTGGTTTTGCGACTCAAGAACTCAGACACTCGACTTACACGCTGTCTCACTTCTTTGGCCTTGTCTGAACTACTTATCACGTCAACGCAGAACTCCAGGAACATCGACGACAACAAGAAGACGTAAATATGGCAGACCAAGCTCCTGCGGAGTCCGCCGCGGCGCAAGCACCTTCTGGTGTCTCTCAGTCGACGCCGGGAACGCAGCAAACCGCATCACTCGACCAAATCCAGAGTATGTTGAAGGCCAAAGATGATACCTCTAGATTCGTTGGCTTAGCTCTGTTGAAAAGTGTACTTGACAACTCGGAGGAGCTGCGCAACGATGCAGACACCGTCTCGGGTCTTTGGGAATCCATATCCCCCAAGTTTCTGGACCGGCTGCTGAAGACAGGCTCATCTATGCAATCTGGCCAGAAGGACGCAAAAAACATGCTGGACCTCTCAGTATCAGTTATCCATACTTTTGCTTTGCTTCTGCCAGATCAAGCGAAAAGAGACAAACGACTTGTTGGAAGAATGCCTCTTTTGGTGTCCAGTTTGCTACGAAGGTATGCCACTATCCTACAGAAAAAACTTTGGTATACACACTTACAATATATCTAGCTCTGGAGAAACTTCTGAAATGATTATTCAGACCCTTCTCACCATGGCCGCTTTTCCTGAAGGAGCAAAGGTGTTCTTCGACATCGAGGATGTAACTCCCCTGGTTGAGGTCGCCCCAAACAACCCATCTGCTCTCGAGATCTTTTCTTTTGCTTGGATCAATTGCATGGACATTGCAGAAGACAGGATCGTCCTGGAGTCCAAGATAGACAAGACAATTCGAGCTCTGGTGTCGACGTTCAACGGCACGGATGGTGTTACTTTGCTCGAGTTCCTCGGCAAATTTCTGCGAAATTCAGATCCCAAGGTAGCTTCCCCTTTACGACAATACAGGCAGCTGACTTACACTTGAATAGTCTCTACCATCGAATCCAAAGTGGATCAAAACATCCACAGACTTCATCAAGAAACTTCTGGCCAGCCGGCCTACGCCAGAGGCAAGGAACGCCTATACCATTGCGGCTGCATCCTTGCTTGAGGTATACCCCTCAGAAGCATCAAAACTCTTGTTCACCAGCGATGAGAAGGATGATAAGCCCTTCTCGTACCTATTCATCACTCTCCTCCTTACCGACACCAGAGCCAGCCTTCCCCGCCTCCTTGAGCTTCTCAATGATCCCATCTACCCAGCCATCGCACAACGGTTGGGCTCGGCCTTTGACGTCACAACGCACTTCATTGGCTATCTGGTGAAGAGCCTCGACGATGAGAGTTCATCGTCAGCTGCGCTAGTGATGCCTCCCGACTTTCTACTAAAGATCCGTCGGACCATTTCGGAGGCCCTGTCTCTCGCGATCGAGTTCCTCCGAGACAGGTGGGATGCGTCCGTGGCAGGCGCCTTTGGTCTACACCCCGAAGCGCGTGCAAAGGAGACCGACACCTCCATGGGGAAGAGACTGACAATCTCTTGGGAGTCAAAGAAGAGCAACGTTCACGAGGACCCTCTAATCCTGGCAGCTGTCAAAGCCTTGGCCATCTGGCTTCGCGAGGACGATAACGACTTGCTGAGGAAGGAAGGAGCAGGGCTGACCGACATGTTCCTCGACCTCTACAAGTCGAGCTCACCGTCAAGTCTCGACTTCCGATCACCAATCCTAGTAGGTCTGGAGGGGACGCTGGTCGAGAAGGCTGGGCTGGAGGAGTTCACGACACATAACGGCTGGGACGTCTTGACCAAAGACCTCGTGGCCATCCTACAGTCCACAACCACGTCAAGTGACGAAAGCGAAGCCGCGCGCGCCATCGAGATTGTCCGCATCCTTCTGCCGATCGTGGAGGGCGAGGAAACCGGCTCGAGGGAAGAGTGGATGGCCCTCGTGACGACTGTAGCCGCCTGGCACGCTCCCGAAGCCAAGCAGCCCGCGCTGGTACAGGAGGCTCACATCGCGGCTCTCCAGCTCACCACCGCATTACTGGTGGGTGCTCCGTATGGTATGAGGCAGCGCTACGTACACTCCACGAGCGCCGTGCTGGGCATAGCTGGGCAGCTTGAGAAGCACGTGGGCTCGGATGACCCGCTGAGGGAGTCCTTGGACGATGTGCTGCAGACGTTAGATAGACTTCGCTAGTTTTACAGCTTCGTAGACAACCAGATCATTTGTAACCGGCGAATCCATGTGCGCAGACATACGTGACAAGAGATTTCCATCTAGCCAGCAAAGATTTGAGTGACTACCCGCTCAAATGATGCTGAGAGAATCTAACCATGAAGCCGCGAGGTTGATGGATGAGAATATCCATCGACTAAGGTACTCTGATGCGTCAATGAGATTAACAACGATTTTCTGTAAACCACCCTCACATATAAATATGGGTTGTACGACTTGCGTAGTGCCAAAATTCAGTTGAGCTAACTGTAACGGAATACTATACCAAGTTTGACTCATAAAGTTAATAAGGAAAAAAATAAAGAAAGAACCAGCGTCTCTCTCTCCCTCTATCTCACTTATTGTACGAAGTGACTTGCAACTCAGGAAGTTCGTTCTGGGGCACTGCGGTTGAATGTCAGAGTAATCGGGGCAGGGAACGAAAATCACGCTCAAATGTCGTTATCCCCAAGTAAGGTGATTTAGTAGGTTCATAATTCTTCAAATTATCGCCTTGAAATGAACAGTCATAATCTACAGCCTAGGCGAAGGTCTCGCGAGGAACAAAGGGGTTGCAGAGTTCATAGTCTTCCCGGCTCGGAAGAAAACTTCACATTGATGGCTACAGACCAATATCGAAATCTCCATCGATACAAGAAATGAAACCCCCTCACATCAACTCAGACCGCAGCCATCGGGGCTTGTGTCTCATGCCGAACAGCTTCCGCGCCCTCATCGACATCGTCCCTCTTCAACGCCGCAGCCGCCGCAGCCTCAGCCTTGGCTCGCCTCTTCCTCGCCCGGCGGACCTCGATCTCGATATCCTTCATCTCGGCGTCCACCGAGACTAACCGGGGGATGATGTCCTGCACGGCCTGCACCGAGAGCGATTGTGCCTGCCTCAAAGGCATCGGCGCCAGGATCCCGAACCACCGGAGGGGATCATTACTCTTCGTCTTCTTCTTTTGCTTCGTCTTTTCCTTCTCGTTCTCCGCCTCATCCTTCTTCCCGGCCTCTTTCTCCGTCTGCTCCTCATCAACGGAGGTTACCCCTTCCGGCTCCACGCTCGGGGCCTCATTGACATCATCATTCTTCGCCGCCGCCGCCGCCGCTGCAGCCTCCGTGGTCTCCGTCTTCGGCTCCGTCACAGCATCAGCCCCCTCCACAACCTTGACAACCTCAAAGCGGGGGATACCCCTGTCATCCACGGCCAGCTCGAGGGTCCTCGAAGCCCGCATGCGCTCGTCGTAGTAATCCGGCCCGTAACGGACGCCCCTCTCCGCGGAGAAGTTGGCTCGTGCAATGTTCTGATACATGCCCGCCTGAGTCCCGCTGAGGCGCTCGCGCAAGGCCGTGTACTCGTCCAGCAGGATGAGATAGCGCTCCAGGAGGCCATCGATGTGGTTCGTCTCCATTGTCTTGTCTGCCTTGGCGTGTTGGGTTGTGAGTTGCGAGGCGTGTGGGATATGAGAATGTGGCGGCCGGGGTTCAAGGTGAGCAAAGCGCTATGGGAGAGGTTGAAAGATGCAAGGGGTCGGGCTGCTGTGGCTGAGGCGTGCGGCTGAAGGGGACTCAGAAGCATGTACGGGTAGGTAAAGACCTGTCGTGTTGTGTCGCCGAGGTTGCCTATGCAGCTGACTCTGAGCGATGAAGATGAGATGGTCCCGTAGGGCTATGCATGAGGGTGATTGTTGGCTGTAGCCTCACATGCGTTGGAGATTTGTGGCTTGAGTGATGATCTGCGCAGAGGAACGGCACTATCATGCAGGGGTAGCCCTGAGCTACCTTACTGCGTAGGTACCTTAGATAGGGACTGCAATACCCGAGTCTGCGGCAATCGGTACCTATACTTTACTTCATCCATCCTTGGCGCCTTTTCGTCGCTCAAACAATACTCTAATATAATTATTGTCAAGTCACTCTACTTTGGGCTTGTCCGCCTTGAGCCGCCAGCCCAGCGACTTTTAATCAAAATAACTCCCCGTGTAAGTTCTTGACATGCGACGATCCCGCGGTCAAGACATTCCAACGGGTAATGCCACCTGCCAAGACAAAGCTTCCCAAAAAAAGACAAGAGAGAAAACGGCTGAGCAAACAAGCGTGCGAGGAAACCTGATGCGACAGCAACGGTGACGTGAGAACACACGTACAAAGGGATTGAGGCGATGTCGAGGCTCGGCGGCAAACAGAGCGAGAACAAAGACGGATGGATGGAGAGCATGGGTTCAGTAATACGGATACATCTCTCCTTTGGTCCTTTGGGGTCCTGTCATGCCCTGCCAATGTACTTTTATTGTCGGATGGCCGTCGGGTTGGTGGTTGTTTGTAATGCGTTCGTACCAATGCGACCTTTCTGGCATAGCTTCCTGTTTCAGCTTTCGACATTGATGGATACGATTTGCTGTCGAATGCTCCCGTGCGCCCAGCAGGGAAGGATGCCGTCTGAAAGGGAGACATGATGGACAGAAATGAAGATAACTGATGGCCACGCAGACCGACGCCGCCATGGGGTCCAACTGCCTGTTGGGGACCTATTTGGATTCCCCGTTGTCAGCGCCAATCTGTCGAGCACGAGCCGGGGATAGTCCTTTTATGTCGGTGATCCCGGTGATCTATCTCGCAGGACCCTGAGCGATGAACGTAGGTGGGACTGAGGAGGATGGTCGGAAAATAGGCACTCAGAGCTTGGCCTTCTGAACGCAGCTCGGAATAATGATGAGATTCGGCCGAAGACCATGAGGAATAATCGAGAACAGTATTCGTACAACGCAATGCAAAACGGGAAGCAAACCGGGCCATCGCGCCAAGCGTGAGCGACGGATGGATCGAAGCATTAAAGAAGGCTGCGGATTCCCGTCTAGCTTATACCCTGTACATGAGAGACTGCCTCAAACGCGTGTCGTCCATATGGCTTGGAAGGCATCGTCCAACCCCAGGGCTACTTCGCGGGCCTGACGGTGTTTCGATGCCCACTTTGACAGCGCGAAGCGAGGGTACCTTAGCATCCGGGACGGCAAACTGCAGAAGAAAGACTTGCTAGGGATTGAAATCGAATTGGCACGGCACGCCGGGAGCGAGCGACGAAATGGCGGCGTGTCAGTGTCAAACGTCGAGGTTCAAGACCTTGTGGTCGAGCCGAAGACAAAGAAGGGATTGCCGGCTTGATTTCTAGGTCAACGAGCCACACATAGGGTCAGTCCGCGCTTCCAAGTACTATCCGGCCTAGGTATTTTTTCCTTTTTATGCGATGTGGCAATGACAGCTGACGCACGACAGCGTAATTATCACGCCTGTCTTACTTGAAGGGCATTCACGACCATGCTTCGATGTGAACCGTAAGACGAAGTCGAGTAGTCGATACCCAAATGCATGTTATTCTGGGTCCGCGTTGCTTTCGATGGAGGTGCGGATCCGCCCGAGAAGACCATCTCAGAACCAGGTCGATCATTAATTAGTGTCGGTCTGAGACGGTGGGGCCCAGTAGCTTAGATCCCGCAGTGCATTGCAGCATTAACGAAGAGCAGCAATGTATGGTCTGGATCCGGTGCCCCTTCCCATCTCGATAAACGGCCGCTGCAGGCCGCGAGTGGCGGGAGGTCGCCGACGTTTGTGGTTGAACTTACGATTTCCATGCTGATATGAGGAGGCGTCAATACGGATTGGTCCTAGGAAGGGGAGAGAGGCATGGGACGGTTACGTGAAGAAAAATAGATCAGGCAAACTTTGGTGAAAACTCTGCTGGACAAACTTGGGCTGAGCTGAGTTGTTGATGACATGAGGGCATTCCTTTCTTTTTTATGCGTTGAGGAAACCTACCTCATCTATGGAGTAAATGTCAAGGTGCCGGGCTATTATCGTCTGATATTGTTCTGGTGAAAAGGCGTCTCTGCAAAGTGGCAAGAGCATACAGCACTGATGGGAATGGGCACATTCCACCTCGCTCCGCTGCAAAAGGGTTGTTAGTTGGACGAGAATGACCCCTCTATGGTAGGTGCGAGAGAGACAATTGAACCGTTGGCAGACGGCACTTGGCGAGATGTGCGTTGGGAAGCGTCCCTACCATGAAAGGCCAATGCAATATGCGGGTTCGCTGGCGTGATGCCGGGACCGTGATGCACACACAGTGCCTACCTTAAGTTACCTATGCTCGTGCTTTGCTGGTGGAGGAGTACTCTAAATCTGTGCTACTTGGGACTTGCTGCAGAAGCTTGGACGATGGACCGAGTAGGGTTTAGCAATGATGTCTCCTGCCCGCCATAGACGTTCATCCAAGACGAATCGAGCGTACTTACGCGGATTAAAAGTGTACCTTAAGGTGCCTTATTACACCTTTGGTAGAGACGCAGGCAGGTGGTTGCCTACCTCTGCACTTGCATCTTCCTCGTCGAAGCTTACCAGGTACGTAGTTACGTATACTTCAACAGAGGTAAAAGCACATGCATTTTGCAACATGAGAATGGTGGGGAACGGAATTCTAACGCCTCAGGCCCAAGTCCCTCTACACAATGTGCAAAGAAGTGACGAGGGTTTCTCAATGTACGGATACCTCACCTGGGCGACTGTCAAAACTCGACACTTCGGGTACGCTACATAGTAGACGCAACACCACTTGGCACCACAAGCACAAACAGCTTGCGGCTTTGGTCCCTTGGTTACCAGAAGCAGTCGCAAGTTGCAACGCCATTGCTGCTGGAGTCGAAGCCGGTCCAAAGATCTTCTCAGCTCGACCCAAGCCAGCGGATGCCGCTCTTTCAAAGACGGGGGGACGATCCACTCTTTACGGGTTAAAAAAGTGGTCAGTGAGGGCGGTGAAGGATCAAGACGAAGACGAGGAGCAAGCTACGAATGCCCCGCGCCCTCAACCCCGAGCCAGACGGAACCATCAAGCCGAGGGTCCCAAGACTTTTGTCCAACTCATCACCATCGTGGCCACGCGCCTACCTTATCACCTTACCTAGGTCCGCTTGGGTAGATTTGCTGGCACTTGCTGGAGAGCGTTGGGCCAGGTTCTTGGTGCGGATGGGGTGGGCAGAACTACGCTGTACGCTGTATCGGGCAACATCGGCAATGGCACCAACAAAACGCACCTCTCGGTATCCAAGACAAGCGCATGAGGGGTTGGCTTGGTGCCTCCTTCACCTTAATACGAAATACCTATCCGTAATGGGCAAATGGGTGGCTGCTTGCCCTCCCGTCCGTATACCTACCGCATCTCATTCCCTTCTGATATTAGCGGAAAGCACAGGAGGGAGGACTCGCCCTTGAGACTGAGATGAGCAGACCGGGGCATGGCACCGACGCTGGCTACGTAACCCCTGGAAGTTGAGGTGAGCGTCGAACAAATTAAAGGGAATGGAAGCCGGCGAGAAGGAAGATTGGTGAAGAAGGCCCCGCTCACCCCCGACCAGGCTATTTGTTCCAGAATCCAGCAGCGGCATCAACCCACGTCTGCGGCCTGCACTGGGTTATTCGATACCTTGGTGCCTATTCGTACTCCGTACATACCTTACTGCTTTCCACACAATCCAAGGACCAAGGGAACATGGCTGGACGTTCTTGACCTTCCGGGTTAGGCCATGTCCTCCAGCTAGCACTGCACCAGGCTATCTCAAGCACCCCAACGCCAACCGATCAGGCGCTATCCATTCCTCTGGAACACTGACCAGTACCACCCCTTCCAACCCCAATTATTGCAAAGACCAGCCTTGCAAACACCAAATTAACATGTTGACTTTGATGCGGGAGCAAAGAAGAGCAGAGGCGGCGGCGGTTATGGACTTGTGGTGGTAAACACATCAGAGACCTGGAGGGACCCTCCTGACACGACACGGGCACTCTTCAATTTCTACCCGCCCCCAGCCTGGCTCACCCTGACGCCTAGGCTCAGGGCACGAGGTACGAGACACTTGGTCCAGCAACAAGTCACTTTGATGAGGAAAAGATGAGACGAGAGGCTTTGGAATTGCTTGCTTTTCGACTGCCCATTGATTGGAGACGAGGGGTCCCCCTTTCCATCTCTCTCCTTTTCATGACCCTGTCACTCATTGGGGGCTTGCTGCCCTCGTGAGGTCTTCCGAATTGCTTTGGACAGTAATTATTTGTGAGGATACTTCTCTGCGAGGTTTTGTAAAGTACCTTGGAGTCTACCTCTCTGCTGAGAACCAGAACCTGGGTAAACAGGAAGGGACGGTTCCTGTATATGCTGCAGCTACATCCTTTTGTACTTGCCCTGTGCTTATTAGCCGTACTTCTTGCCCAGGTTCTTGCTGTCAACTGCCATAGATGATGGACGTCTTTGTTCGTCCTTCCATTCAGTAGGCCTGGAGATGGGACTCGGGAATAAGTACTTGTGGATATGGTTGTCGCCGGGTAGATAGTTGGCCGAAACAACCCAGGGCAGATGTTCAGTTTCCTTGCATTCGAATCGAAGATGACAACATGAGAGGTATACATGATAGTAATTGAGTGTCTTCATTCTGAGAGTGTCGAGACGCACAATATCTCAGCATACAACACATGCCTTACCACGCGCGCCTCATACAGCTCTTTCGGTCTCGTCTGTCTCTGCACCTTGCCTTACTTACGTGTGGTGTGTGCAACGTTCTCTTCCTCCAGCCTCCCATTACCTTGCCTCGCCTTGCCTTGACACTGACACCAACTGACACTCGTCAATTCCACCCGTCTGTTGACTCAACTTACCTTTAGGTACCTGCCTTACGCCTTCATCTTTTCTTGTTCTCCCCTCGCTCTCCTCTCGCCCAGATGCTGACCTCATTCGACGAAAAGAAGAAAGAAAATTCAGGGAGTTTATAAAACTCAAAACCCCTAACGCAAGGTCGAATTTGCTGCTACCTTACCCGACCCCGTCCTCCCCCTTCTATTCCCAGATTCAGTCTGGCAGTCTGCTGAGGTGTCCCACTTTCCCGCGTGTGTTCTGCCGCTGATGCACCGCTGCAGCGTGTGTCGAGACCACCGCCGACGCCATCGCTACCTTGCTAAAATAAAATAAATAAAAAATCCCCGACATCTCACTTGTGACCTCCCAGACTATACGGAGTACTGCGTACACAATACCTTACTGCGTAGACGTCCTTGTGCTTTGGTTGGGTCCCGTCACCTTGTCACCTCCTTCTCTCACTCGCTCCTTCCCTACCTTGCCTTGGCTCCGTTATCCTTCGCCTTACTCTTTCCCTTTACCTTGCTGGCGTCCCTCGCCGTCACCTTGTCACCTTGTCCCTTGCCTTGCTCTCTTACTTCACCTTCTTCTTACCACCACTACCACCTGCACCGAAAAGAGAGAGAGAAGAAAAAAAGACCACCACACCGGCACCCGACCCAATCCACGTCTTTTCTTCCCCTTCGTCGTCGCCGCCCCCCCATTTCGACCTCGACCCCGTTCTCCGTCTCCACTACCCACCTCATCTTTCCGCCCTGCAGCAACGGCAACCACCACCGCCACTGCTCCTAGTCTCTTCCATACCTTGCTGCTACTCCGTACCAATACTACTACCACTACCACTGCCACTACCACCACACTTTACCTACCACCCGCTTCGACTCCTCTTGCCCGCTGCCACTCTAACCCCCAACTACCTGCGCCTGGAAATCACACCCGACTCCGACCCCGACCTCGACAAGACAATACACTCGACACGACACGACGCGCCGCGCGATAAGGGAGAGACTGAGAGACCGGTCTTAATTTTTCTTTCCACAGGTCTCTGTTCCTGCACAGGAACATCATTGATCTAGACAATGGTCGTCGCTACTATCAAGTGCGTACATTTTGAGCCTCTTTTCGCTAGGCTTCATTTTCTCACTTTCCCCCCCTTCCCGACACCTGACACCTGACGGCTTGTCGTCGCCCTTTCCACTATTTCGCCTGCCTGCTGCTTCTGCCCTGTCTGCATCGTCGCTGTTGCTTTCGGATTCCACTGCTCCCTGTCGCTGGGAAGGCTTCCCTTCACCGTTGCCAATCCTGACTTGAACTTGACGATCGGCAAATGGGCAGCCATCAAAGCGCGCATGTCACTAGCCACTTCTGTTTGCAACAAAAACTGATTCCCTCTCTCCTCCTCTAGGTGTGTTGTCGTCGGTGACGGTGCGGTCGGAAAGACATGCCTTCTCATCAGCTACACGACGAACAAGTTCCCCTCCGAATACGTTCCGACCGTCTTCGATAACTATGCCGTCACTGTTATGTGAGTCCTCTCCTGCAACACCTCCAAAACAATCCAAGATCGGGTTCCACAAAGCATAGACAAAAGGGTCTTTTCAAGAGATGGTCAAAGGGCGGATGAGCCGACGAGTGGATGAATCAAAAACAATGGGGATTCGAGAGAGAAAAGAAGCCGCAAGAGACGAGAAGTTGCTGGACTTTTGGTAGGCCATTTCGCTAATGGTGGATTTTTCTCTTACGCAGGATCGGTGACGAGCCTTACACACTGGGACTGTTCGATACCGCCGGTCAGGAAGATTACGACAGACTCCGCCCCCTTTCCTATCCCCAGACCGACGTCTTCCTCGTCTGCTTCAGCGTCACATCACCTGCCTCCTTCGAGAACGTCCGCGAGAAGTGGTTCCCCGAGGTACATCACCACTGCCCCGGCGTCCCTTGCCTTATCGTCGGCACCCAGGTCGATCTGCGCGAGGACCCCAGCGTCCGCGAGAAGCTTTCTAAGCAGAAGATGTCTCCGGTACGGAAAGAGGACGGCGAGCGGATGGCAAAGGACTTGGGTGCGGTCAAGTACGTCGAGTGCAGTGCTCTGACGCAGTACAAGCTGAAGGACGTCTTTGACGAGGTATGCATTCTCCCGTTGGATCTGTTGTTTTGCTCTTTTCCCTCCTACACCTGCATATGTCGCAGCTCTAGATCTGTTACTAACATACTACCTCCCCAGGCAATTGTTGCGGCTCTGGAGCCTCCTGCCCCGAAGAAGAAGTCACACAAGTGTCTTGTGCTTTGATCGTGGGACCCCTTGACGCATGGGTCTTGCTTTCCTCCCGCCATGCCCACCCAGTTCTGGCTCTGGCGGCGAGCGGAAAAGCCGAGAACCAGGCTTGGACATTTTCTCTTGCCATCCAGATGCGCGCGCAAACGGTTCTGGGTTTCCATCTTTGAACGGCATTTTGGACCTTTTTTTGCAGCGCGCATGGCATTGGACACGCTTAGGTCTTGATCAGTCACAGCTTTGGACCGATCAAGAACGGTCGTTCCTCGCGAATTAATGGATTGCACTTCCTGGTTCAGCGACAAAGAAGGTTTGGATTGGATCATCTGGCCGCGGCGGTCCGGGCTTCTAGGCATATCTTGGTTGGGGACTGCGAGGAGGACGAATGGGCAAGTCGACGGGCTGTGTTTCCCCCCTTCCATATTCTGTTCACCAATTCCCAAAGTTCTCCCTCATACCATGCCCTCTTACCAAATCCAGCCCCTCATCCCTCTCGCATCCCCCAATACGCCTTGCTCTGGCCCAGATCTTGGTGGTCTTTCTTGCTTCTTTCTACATTTAGGGATGGGTAAATTCATCACGCAGGCAGGAATACTTCGATAGGACAGTTTGGCGATTGGAGTGCACTTTAAATCGATGGTCTTTTTTTTTCTTCGCGCTGAACCCCCAAAGTGTCTGTACGCGCGCAACTTTCCATCTACAGCCACAACCCGCGCGGAGCGAGCACCGATCAGCTGGAGGGCATGGCCTCGTGGGGATCATCACCCACTGACTGCTGATGTTTAACATGCGTGGGCGGATCAGAGCCTCCAACATCGGATCGACAAGGCGAGTCATTCCCGCTTGCTGCCCGCCTCGGTACACGCCATCCGTTCACTCACATCTTTTCTCTTTCTGCACGTTGTGGGGGCACGAAAAGAAGGGATTTGGCAAGCAAGGCACGCACGTTGGAAGCGCGCAAGTAATGGACGGTGGGCAGTAGCTTTTTTGGACCAAAAGCATGCTCAACTATGATGCTGGCGAGCTACCCGACGTTCGTTCCGTCTGCCCAGGTCTCTCAACTGGGATGCCTAACGTTGCCAATCTTATCGTTGGAATGTTCTTTATTGTCCAGCTGCGCCCTCTTGAAACTCTACTTGACCTTTTTTTTTTTTTTTTTTTTTTTTTGCGGCGCGCGATGATTAGCGCAAAGGCCACCAACAACCCCTCACTCTCACTGGCCGCGCTTTCCTATCTGTCTGCTTGAGCGCATGCCCGCCCAACTTCTTGGGCAAAAGTCCAGCAGTCTTTGAAGGGGTCTGAGGTTAAAGAGGGCGGATTTCTGGGGGGTGGACTAGTACAGTTGCTGGTGGTAGGGGAGGGGGAGGGGGGGGGGGGGAGGGAATCGCATAAAAGAATGACGTCGCAGCCTCGGCGTGCCGTCGTCCATCCGAAGGAATCGGTCATCAATGCGAGACAGATGCGGTTAAGGAAAACTTGACAGTGTGCCGTTTGTGTCTTTTCCCTTCCCCCCAACGGGATTTACGGCGTTCGCGTGGTTCAAAACGCTTACGCCTCAGGGACTCCCGGGCCTGTGCTCTCTCTCACTCTGCGTGCGTATTTACAATCGGTTTGTTTGTGTGCCTCTTTTTCTTTCAAGAGAGATGGAACGGCTGATGGATTGATGGAGAGAGGAGAGATTAAAAGAGAAAGAGCGAGAGAGAGAAAGGCAGAAGGAGGCGTTATTGTCTTACCCGCCTCCGAAGCCACACATACACGGCGACACCATCCCCCTTTTTCAAGTTCTCGCTCCAAGTTCTGACGTTGCTTACCTACCTACGAACACACCTGTGGTGCTGCGTACCTAGCCTAGGTAGCGGTGTCTGCAACCGTGACGGAGGCTATGTTCGAGACGCGTTGCGAACGCCACGAGGGCGTTCATGGGGTTTCCCTGGGGAACCTGGAAGATTTGAGGCGGGGAGCGCAAAGGATGTTAAAGTACGTGAGTAATGGAGGTAGACAGGGGGGGTTCGAGAGGAATAATGGAAAATCCGGATGTGGTTCAGGCTTCGAGGGATCTGGGGAGTTTGTTCCTTGGGGGAAGAGTCGCTTTTGTACTAATGTGAGGTATGGCATTAGGTTCTCTGGGCGTACGGTCCAGGGACCTTCTGCAGCCCACCATCTTCACCTCATCCACGGACCACAACTTGGGACGCTGAAGATGATGAAATAAACGAGCACCTAATATCGCACTTTTGCGATTGGGCGTTTTCTCTCGCTCGCTCTCGAGGTGGGTGTCCCACCACCCCGACGTGCCCATCCTTAACGGGAGACCCCACCTCCCGGGAAGAGATCGGATACCGTGTAGTTACATATCCGGGCTCCATGATCCCCACCGCGCGCCGGCGGCCAGGAACGATGCACCACCGACCCCGCATTGCCCGCCATATTACGGTCTACCTCTACCTTACTACTGGCATCCTGGAGAAAGCCCGGCGCACCGCATCCAGGCGTTTTAGTCTAATGCATTCGTTGACAATTTATTTCCTCACTCAGTCTACACTACCGGCATCGGCGGGGTTCTTCGCACTCTTTTCGGACGATAGATGCCCGTTATCGACTGGCTGAGGAAGCTCTCCTGCAACCCCCACATCAGACCTTCCCCGCCGGACGTTCTCCGCTGGGTTTACTGAATGCCAAAAGGTGACAAAAGTCATCACCTTTAACCCTGGGTTTTCCTGGTGACAGCCCGGATCTGATTACCGTGTCCCACCATGTACGTAAAGTAAGCTCATAACTTTGGGGCTATCGAGTAGGGTAAATATCGTCAGATGCAATGCCCGTTGGCCAATAATGAACAAGCAATAGGCGGGATTCAGTGCAAGTAGAAGATCCATTATGTATATCCCCCGAATACACGGGAAGCGAGTTGTCGGTCTAGCCATTCGAATTGGACAACCACAAAGGGCGCGTGCGCGCGCAAACCCGCGCCGGGCCGGTCGAGGTGTGTGACCCGTTCTGAACGCTTCCGGTCCCCGATATACCTTGGCCCGGTTTCCCTCGTTTTTAAAAGGAGTTGCTTCTTTCCTTTCTGATAGACTTGCCCTGAATTGAGGATTCTCTCATCCTCGCTATTCTCGTCATCACCTGACAACCCCTCTCACGACCGTTCTTACTTTGTGATTGTCACAACGACTCGGGTGCCGGAAACATCACAGGGGAAAAACAGAACAACAACGAGACCTAGCCGTCATGAAGTTGACGTCTCTCCTGCTGGGCTGCTCGTCAGCCCTGCTGGCCGCCGCGTGCGGCAACCACGGCGACGAGAAAGAGTGGACCAAGGCCGAGCTGGACGAGTTGGAGGCTAAATGGGGTTTCGAGGTACGTCGGATGGATGTCTTCACAAGTCGTTGACTTGCTGCTTGGTGATGAGATGAGAGAATGGAGGGCTAACTTGATATTTGTTCAGTGGGGTTAGTACCAATCACCGGAGAGGAGAGCAAATGGGTTATGAGAGGAGAACATTGAGGGGCTCACGATGTTGATTCAGGATTCACGGGCATCGGCTCTTTCGCTCATCTTAAGCACGTCAAGTGCCTGACGACGCCGTCCGAGCTGTACGATATCGCCATCATCGGCGCGCCGTTTGACACGGCTGTCAGCTATAGGCCAGGTGAGCGGGAAACATGTTCCCCTCCTTCCCCCTTTCTCTCGCCACGCAACGGCACATCTTACACCTCACCAACTCACAATCGCTGCTACTGCCAACAAGGTACTGACTGGGTTTCAAAAGGCGCCCGCTTCGGCCCCCGCGCCATCCGCCAGGCCTCGAGCAGACAGACGTCGTTCCGCGGCTTCAACCCGCGCGCGAGCATCAACCCGTACGCCAACTGGGCCACGATCCTCGACTGCGGCGACATACCCGTCACGCCCATGGACAACGTCGTCGCCGTGGAGCAGATGTCGGCCGCCTTCAAGGAGCTGGGTCAGCGCAGGCCCGTGTCGAGCTCGCTGAGCAGGCCGAAGCTCATCACCCTCGGCGGCGACCACAGTCTCGCGCTGCCCGCGCTGAGGGCACTTAGGGAGGCGTACGGAGCGCCGTTGAGGGTGTTGCATTTTGACGGTGAGTTTTTTCGTGTCCCTGTTGAGGTGGAGCGAGACGGGCAGACGGAGCGAAGGAATGGGATCACGTCACAGATGCTTGGGAAAGAATGGTATGGCTGACGTATATCACGAAATACACAGCTCACCTGGACACCTGGCACCCGGCAAAGTACCCCTCCTACTGGACCGCAACGCAATTCAACCACGGCTCCATGTTCTGGATGGCCGGCAACGAAGGCCTCCTCTCCAACGCCTCGAGCCAGCCCTCGGTCCACGCGGGCCTGCGCACCCGCCTCTCCGGCACCGACTTCACCGACCACGACGACGACACGGCGCAGAACTGGGTGCGCATCGCCGCCGACGACATTGACGAGATTGGCACCGCGGGTATCGTCAAATCCATCATGGAGACGCTGGGCACCGAGGACCCCGTGTACCTGTCCATCGATATCGACGTGCTGGACCCGGCGTTCGCGCCTGGTACGGGCACGCCTGAGCCCGGTGGCTGGACGACGCGCGAGCTGATTCGGATTCTGAGGGGCATCGAGGGGTTGAATTTGGTGGGTGCCGATGTTGTGGAGGTGAGCCCTGCGTATCAGAATGCCGGGGAGGAGACGGCGTTGGCGGCGGCGCAGGTTGTTTATGAGGTTCTCAGCTCGATGGTGAAGAAGGGGCTTGAGGGGATGGGGAAGGAGGGCAAGGCTGCTGCTGCTGTTGTAGATGAGAAGGATGAGTTGTGAGTTGGTTGATTCGGATGAGATGGAGTTTGGCATTTGTAAAGGGAGTTGAGAGGGGAGGGGGGTGGTTCGTTCGCTGATAAGATGCAGAACGCAGGTCTCTGGATGTCAGGAAGAGAAGTGGAATGAGCAGGAGGACTTGTTAAACTCTGGCATGTTCACCGGAACGGCAACAGCTCGAGTTGGGTACTATGGACCTCCATAAGACGCTGGGTTTCTTAGGGCGACTTGTCACGTCAGCCATCCTTATACGAAGAATGACAAGAATGAGTAAATGAAATAGACAAAAGTCATTGACGATACACCATATGAGATGGCACCAGCTGGGACTCCCACGAGTGATTCATACTCTGTAAGTATATCTCAATAGGTGCATTGTGAAGGTTCCCGATATCAAGATTCCCCTTTCCCGAATCTCATCCACAGCCTGAGGTAATCTCGACTTATAACAGTTGCGGGCAATCTAAAGCTTTCCTCACAAATGATGTACCGTACGCAGTAGTATAGTGTACCGCTCATTCTGCACCCTCTACGCTTGGACCAAAATAACGAGACTTTGTTCAGTTCACTGTTTTCAGCATTCTCACCGCCACCCCAAGGTGAGTACGCAAACCGCCTTACCGTCGCTTTGTCCTTCAGATGCCCGAGTCAAGGGGGGATAGACCCAGCAGATGAACCTAGATACGGTTACGCACCCGCCTACCTTCCTATCTTCGGAGCAAAGTTGGGCGAGACCCAACCTCATCCTCAGCAAATGCCAAACGGGCGGGCGCTCATAAAAGAAAGAGGGCCCCCGTACCGTAAGGCCCGAGCTCCCTTATCTCTGAGCAATTACAACGCTCAATTGGGAATTGGGCAGGGTAATGTCTTTTGAAAAGCACCTCAGTTCCCAGTGTCCCTCCACTGGGCGGTGATCTCAGGGAGCAAAGGTATCAAGGGGGTAGGTGTAATTGCACTGTAACAAACCCCAGACACTGGAAAGCCAACGGAGGTGACTCACACAGCTTCGAGCAACATGTCAGGTCAGGTCCGGATAGTCTGTGTTAGATAAAAAAGGGTTCTGCCTTTGACTGAACCCAATTGCACGACTTTCTCCTGTAATACCAATTCCTGATTATTTTCTCTCTCTCCCAATTGTTGTTGGCTTTGCGGTTGCAAGTGACTCACGCAGCACAGTCACAAAAAAGATACCCGACGCTGTACATCAGACCAGGTCACCCTCTCCCCTCACCCCTCCGTCCCTCCCACCAACTCAATCCGAATAATTTACCCCGCCATCCAGAAACCATCCCAAAAATTTCCCAAAACTTCGACTGTACACAAACAACCGGCTTTTGAGTCAACAGTCGACGGACGCAACTCCTTTCTCTCCCTAGACGTCAAATAATCCTCGACCACACACCATGGCCGCCCCACAGGAGTTGGCTGAGCGTCCCAAGACGGAGGACAAGGTCTACATCGACACCGACGTCGGCGCCGACGAGCCCTCGACCCAGGGCACCGAGTCCTCCCCCTTCAAGTCCCTCGCCGCCGCCTACATCGCCAACAACGAGTCCGTCACATCGCGCCACTTCCTCACCCGCGCCTCCAAGACGGGTGACGACGAGGCCGCTCGCCTCGAGTGGAAGGAGCCTGCAAAGAGCGCCGTGAAAAAGGCCCAGTCCGCCCTCGACGCCCACCGCAAGAAGCTCGTCAAGCAGGCCCAGATCGAGGCCAAGGAGGAGGAGCAGAAGAAGGCCCGCCAGCAGGCCCTCGAGGCTGCCAAGCAGATCGTCATCAAGGAGGACGAGTCTCTCCCCGAGGCGAAGCGCATCACCATCGCCGACAAGACCGTCGTGCTGGGCGAGGGCGATAAGAAGGGCGACCGCGTCAAGATTGCCGGCCGCATTCACAGGCTGCGCGCCCAGAAGCAGGCCACCTTCATCACCCTCGTCGACGGCTACGGACACCTCCAGTGCGTGCTCCAGGCCGGCGACCTCACAAAGACGTACGACGCCCTCACCTTTGCCCAGGGAACCTCCCTTTGGGTCTACGGCGAGCTCAAGAAGGTCCCCGAGGGCCAAACCGCCCCGGATAACCGTGAACTTCACGTCGACTACTACAAGGTCATTGGCACGTCGCCCACGGACGAAGATGCCATCACCAACAAGGTCTCGCTGCTGCAGAACCAGTGGGACTCCCAGATGCTGGACAACCGCCACCTGGTTCTCCGCGGTGACAACGCCTCCGCGATCATGAAGATCCGCGCCGCCGTCGAGTGGGCCTTCACCAAGACCTACAAGGACCTCAAGATCACAAAGGTCTCTCCCCCGGCTCTGGTCCAGACCCAGGTCGAGGGCGGTTCCACGCTCTTCTCCGTCCCCTACTACGACGAGGCTGCCTACCTCACCCAGTCCTCCCAGCTGTATCTCGAGACCGTCCTCCCCAGCTTGGGAAGCGTCTACTGCATCGAAAAGTCCTTCCGTGCGGAGCGCAGCTTGACCCGCAGACATTTGTCCGAGTACACTCACGTCGAGGCGGAGCTCGACTTCATCGAGTTTCCCGACCTGCTCGCCCATCTCGAGGAGGTCATGTGCCGCGTCATCGACAACGTCCTCGCCGACGAGGAGATCGCCGCCTACGTCAAGGAGCTCAACCCCGACTTTAAGAAGCCCGTCCGCCCCTTCCTACGCATGAAGTACACGGACGCCATCGACTGGCTCAACGCCCAAGACCCCCCCATCCTCAACGAGGACGGCGAGACCCACAAGTTTGGCGACGACATTGCCGAGGCCGCCGAGCGCAGGATGACCGACATCATCAACAAGCCCATCTTCCTCACCCACTTCCCCACAGAGATTAAGGCCTTCTACATGAAGAAGGACCCCAACGACCCGCGCGTCACCGAGAGCGTCGACTGCCTGATGCCCGGTGTCGGAGAGATTGTTGGTGGTTCCATGAGAATGGAGGGCTACGACGAGCTCCTCGCCGCCTACGACAGAGAGGGAATCCCGTCAAAGGACTACTACTGGTACACTGACCAGAGAAAGTGAGTTTACTTTTTCCCCCCCCTCTCGAAGCTGTTGTATAGACAAAAAAGGACAACGATTGCTGACAACTGCTTTAGGTACGGAACCTCCCCCCACGGCGGCTACGGTCTCGGCCTCGAGCGTTTCCTGGCCTGGTTGGCCAACCAGCACACCGTCCGTACGACATGCTTGTACCCCCGCTACATGGGACGTTGCAAGCCTTAGAGAAATAGCCAGTGTGTGTGGTCCGGTGTTGAGAGGAAGAAAGATACAGATACGAGAGTGATGAGAGGAACGAGACAGGGGAAGAAAGGGAAAAGGAAAATCGGCCCGGCGTGCTTCACAAAAAACGCTGCGGCAGAGGTATGAGAGAGATCAATCAGGTTCCCGAAGGGAGGGGCTTTCCAAATGGTTTTTTGACAGCGGTTTGCTGCAAAAGGGTAACCAGAGACGGTGTCGGTGGGCTTAGATAGGAGTTTTACGGAATATCACAACCACAATCTCCATCGGAGCGCTGAAACTCCAGTGAGAAAGAAGACAACAAAAACGCATGAGCTATCTGCCGCAGTGATTCAAGCAAGTGAGTAGAGATTGTGACCCAGACGATTTGAAGTCTCCCAATCTTCCAACGGGGGTGAGAAGGCAGTCACCTCAGCCGTGTTGCTCTGCGTTTATTACGTCCCAACATTCAGCAAATCGCGTCTCCTGACCGACGACGACGGCGTAGCCTTTCCCCATCCAGGGATCCATGCCCTCCACGAGGTGGGAGCCCGAAAAAAAAAAGAAGCTGTCAAAAGTCGAAGCCAAAGTCGCGAGACGCAGCGAGCCTAGGCCGAACCCAACACGAACTGCCGGTAGGAAGCGTCAGACACGAACTCTCTCTCTCCTATTTCTCTCTTCACCTAATGTTCGATGGTGTGTGTAAGAGTCTCGAATCATTGCCAGACCGAGGCCCCGGCTCCGAACGGGATGGTGCGCGCCGCAATGGTCGACAATTGGGGGTCGGGACTTCTTGTGATCCGTGTTCGTCGCGAGCTTGCGAAGCGGGCTGGTGAAAAGTCCGGACATGGGTCAGAGAGCCCTTTGCAGCTCGTGCTTGCTCGGCCGATCTTGCGTTTGAAGCCACCACACATCGGACCTCCTTCTCGAAGGACTCGATGCTCTCCCGTCTCAAAAGGAATGTCGGGCGGCGAAGAGTGGTGGTTACAGGCTACCTGTAATTCAGATCATGTCTGTGCAGGTAGGGTCGTGCCGGGGAGCCGAGCGTTTGACCGTGAGTAGTAGGGAGAGGTGTAGGTGGCCCGATAAGACATCGTGATAACCTCGCGTGTCTCCCGACTCATCTGGCCTGCATCAAAGGTCCCAGAGCCTTGAACAGCCGAGAAGAACTCGTTTGCCTTTCTGGAATGTCTGACGCCCGAATATCGAACCCGACCCAGAGTGATGTAGCCCAAAGCGGCGGCTCAACCGTCGTGCATGGAAACATCAATCTACCGTTGCAGCCGCAGACGAATACGCAGATCGCGTACGCATTGACGAGTCTGGCGATCGATCGCCCCGACTTGTGTGTTAAGGTGACGGTCAGCAACATCAACAGGCAAGTGAAGACTGCAGAATCGAGCACGAAGATACTTGCTGAGCAACATCTCAGTCAGCTCCTGTAAACAATAGGAGATCAGGCGCCCTTGGATGAGGCTCTGGCCTGTGGTTGTCAGTACTGGCTGGTTGCGTAGACATGACTAGTTGGTCGGGAGAGGAGGCCTGCAGCGTAGCATTTAGAGAGGCTAATTGCGAAGCTTAAACCTCGAGCCTTGCAGACACCACAGCAATAGTCGCTGCACACGAAGAGTTTCTAGGGCTCATGCCGGACCAAGGCAACCAATCAGCTCTACGCTACTGAGTATTGAATAACGATGCTGCGATCGGCGCCCATATTCTTGACTCGAGGACAGTCTTGAGGCCAGCCCCGTCCTGATGTTCCAAAGACGAGGCGCGTATCCTGTATAAAGGAACGGATTTTCGGGAGAATGTGATCCAGGGAATCGTCGACACTCCACAGGATACAGGTAAGAAAGACAGTTGTGTGGTCTGTTGATGATCCGATGTCAGAATTAATTGGATCAGAAATGACTTGATGCAAGGCGGATCTAACGCGGCGCTGCGGATCCTGCTTGCAGCTGGCTACCGGCTCAAACTTCCATCTAGGGGGCACGGCCGTTGTACTCGGGATTCTGGACCGGCGGCAATGAACTGCCTTGGTGCTATGTAGGACGAATACATGTCGCGGCTATGTAAGGCACAACTACGAGCGATAAGCCTTTACCAACCACTTCCGTCTTTTTTTCCTTTGGATCCGGTCGGCAAGGCGTGGAGCGTAAAGTTGTGTTTGAGAAGTGCGAGGGAGCATCGATAAAAGTTGTGTGTGTTCCGTCAACAGATTTCACTGAATGGCTCAGGGAGACTACAACGATTGAGACGGAAAGTTGATTTATGGATCGGGCTGATCCCGAGGCCAAGGTTTCCAGCCATGACGACTTGTGGGCGAGGTAGGTCAAAGATAAAACGCATCAGGTAGCGGTGAGCTCGGAAGTCTTTTGAACGGTCAGAGATGGCGATCGTGTGCCATTGTCGCCAGGCAAAGGATGCAGTGCTCGACTGCCCCTGGGCAATGCTTGGTGCCAAGCAGTTTCGAGGTTTGTATCCATATCGTGTATTCAAACTTGACTCTGCCCGTCGTTTCTCTCGTTGCCGGTCCAGGCCAGGCTGGCCACGGATGGCAGACACAATCGAAAAGCTGAGCCACCAGAGACGGAGCCGGGCTGATTGACAAGTTCGAGGTCACGAGCTTCTACTCCGTACTTGATTGTCCCAAAGCTTCTGTGACAGTCTGGGGTTATTTTCGACGAACCTAGGCTCCCTGCGGCAGCGTTTCATCCGAATAGCTGGAGAGATGTGGAGGTTAGGGGGTTCGATATTGGAACACGGATGCAGCAACCACAATTGCAAGGAGTAAAAGCGGTTGCAAGGTCGAAGGAGGAGGCTATTCCGACGACAAAGCTGCTGGCGATCCGTATTCCTGTGCACTATTGTATCATATTAGAGGTGTCCGTTCAGGGTATCCGTAAGGGCCGAGGAATGCTGTTCCTTGCATAGTGCAAAGCCACTAGCTAACACTTGTGCAAGGTACAGCGAAAAGTGTCCGTAGTTGGAGGCTCTACTTTAGTCTGCGAAACCCGTCGTACCGTGGGGAAGCAGGCTCTGCGTGTGATTAGTAGACTGCATCCATAGTGTACCCGTACCCACAGAGCAATGTTGGGTCTGGCACGGCGACGAGTTTTGGCAATATGTAACGTGGAGTCGGATAATGCTGTGCGAGCCTCGTAAGAGATGGAGAACCGAGAGCGTGATGGGCAAGGCGAACATCCAAGAGTGTGGTGGAAGAGATTGAGATGCAGCTGATGCAATTTCAATTCTTCATCAGAGTCGATGCAAGACAGGGCCTATGGGGGGCGGCTTGGGCTAAGGGGGGACACATCCAATATGGGGAATCCGAACGAGCGAAAGAACGAACGACAGCTGGACAGCATGCCGCGCAGCCGCATGCCTGACGCTCCAGGAAGTCAAATACTGTCAGACCCGTGTCTTGTATTCGTACGAAGTACCCTCCCCAGAATCAGAAAGCAGAACGCTGTATCGCCATAGCTGATGAGTACCGTAGTCGGTATATCTGAAGGCAACTGTCTATGGCCATGATGAATAAAATACCAACTGCCGTCTATCAATACTGGGGGAAATCGTGGAGGGCAAGAATGTCTAGAACGCCACCTTTCTGTTGCATTATACCATCGAGGGACGAAGTCGGCCCAGCTTGTAGTAATAGAGTAAGATACAAAACGGTCAAGCTATGAATACAACCTCTCACTGCGTAAGTAGGTAGTGTGCAGGTACTTGCTAACCATGACCCCAGCAACGGAAAGCGAAGAAAAGGGGTGGAGCCACGTGAGCCAGCCTGCCAGAGGTTGAGAACAGTGAACAGTGAACTCTGGCAAGTTTGGGTGTGACGGTGTCTGGCTGCTGTTGCTGGCCAGTTCCATGATCCATCGGCTTGGGGTGGAGGAAGAGAACAAGATGAACCCTTGGAGGTTTGGAGGATGGATCGGGGAGGCTGTTCAGAAGGGGACAGACCAAGCCTGAAAGGATGGTGCCTTCCCCTGGCTATGCTTGTCGGCCAGGTGGGAGGCAAGGGGAAAAGTAGGGATGGGAGGCTGGAAGGGGCCAGGTGGAGGGGGATAGGAAGGTCCATGTTCCAGGGGGCCACCCGCACGGAGCGAGGAGCTTCGCGGCAATGTACCGTCAAAGTAGCGTATCAAAGTGCCATGTCGGGTGCGGCGCGGTGTCTTCGGTTAGACCAGGGGAAACAGAGTATGTACCTCGCAGGCTCGCCATGTAGTGTGAGAAAGGGTCGGGAATCTGCGCGAAGAAAGCCCCCCCCATATAGTTGGAATGCAATATCCGCATCTTGGCTGCGCAAAAGCACAAAATCTCCGTCCAGATCGGAAGCTCACGGTATTATGTATTCCAGGACAGTACTCCGTACGACGTACGGATATACTGATGCCATCGGGAATGGGATCAACTCTGATCAGAGCAAGGTTCTTTGGAATGTCCGGTTGTTTGCCCAGATCTCAAAGTAAAAGCCTACGACCGGAGCTCAAATGTTTGAACTGCGACCAGTTCACGAGGCTCTGGTTGCGGCCTGGCTCCGACTCCGAGCATCGAGAATGGGGGACCAGACCGAGGGGTAATCCGAGGGATGGGGGGGCCAAAAAGGGGACCAAACAGGGGGGAGATGAAAGCTGCTCATGTGGATAAGGACGACTACTGCGTAAGAAATCGAGGCGTCGTATGGCTGGTGACAACGGACGGGTGGGCGGAGAACGGGTGTAGGCAGTATGGAGATGTATCCGGACTGGCGGTTGGCTGGTTTGTTGAAAAGAAGTGTTGATGACCAAATGGAAAAGGCTGATGATTATCCGTGTTATGTGAATGAGTGTTCAGTGCTGTTCCATTTTGCAGCGCTCGCAATATCAACTCAATCAGCCAAGACGAGACTGGCACGGCATCCCGTACCAGTCATAGCTGAGTCGATATAACTATGACTTGTCTCGCCCCAAGAGTGTGAACCAGCGAGCGAGCGAGCGAATGGGAGAGTGAGCATGTTTCGTTGGTTGGTTCCCTCGAGCCTTGGCCATCACCAAGCGGTATCGTAGGACCTACCGGTACCTTACTGTATAAAGGAAGGCTAAGGTAGGTGGTAGGCTCCCGTTTCTCCGTTCATGATTCGGCAAGTTGGACTGGCGGTATTGGCGTACGCCAAAATACCACGGTGACGGTCGATGCTCGAGTCTCGTGGTTGTGGCTGGCCCTACCCGCCGCAGCTGGCTAAAATTGACGGCGGCTGCAGCTACCAATGTCTGGCAACTTTCGATACTCGATTACGGAGTAGTGCTGGCTCATCAAGACAAGTCAGGCACGCCGCGCAAGTCGACAGGTAGGTACCTACGGACACATAGTCAGACATTGAAGTTGGTGAGTCTGGTTTGGCCCACCTGAGAGTCCTCCGTACCTACCTCACCTTGTACTACGACTACTAAGGTATCCGTAGATATCTTTCAAGGTGGTGCTTGCTGCAGCAGTCTCCAACGCAGACTTGCATACAAAGTAGATCCCAATCAGGATGAAGGTGGTTGAGTGCCTCCTTGTCGCGCCTGTCTTGTCAATTATTAGTGCCAGTTCGACGGTTGCCGCCCTGAAGATCGGAGGGTTCCTTAGGAAAATGGGGCGAGCTGTGGCTACGAAGTATGTACATATTCTGACTTCTTCAGAGTCGACTTGCTTGCTTGCCACCTTGCCTTATGCAATGTACATGTCATGTACGGATGTACCTTGCCAGAGGCTCTATTAATTGTGCAGATCGGCCTGGTCAGCCAGGAATATGCTGTGAGCAATACGTGCCCACAGCCCGCGCGGGCTCGTCTACTGAACCGGCCCCATCTTCTCTCTTCATGGAAGAAGACTCGTCCTGGACATGGACAGTGGACAGGACACGATTCACTGCAAGCTCATCCTCGTCCCCCACTGTTCTGTCAGTGTTGCGAGGTCAGAACCATAAGGTACACTACCTTATGGAGCATCTGTACCACAAGAAGGTAAGGTACCTTGAGGTGAGCTAAGATGACTCGTCTTATTGGCCCCCGTATCGCAGCGTGTGCCCCCCCCTTTTTTGGTCTTTCCCCTAGAATGCAACCGTGCATAGCGCCCAGAAGGGGCCATCACGCCGTTGAAAGTATCTTTGATATATAATCTCCAGAGCGAGGTACACGAGAGAGAAGAAGGGGGCCGTCTTATGCACCTGGGGAAGGGCCCGTTGGCATGGGAAATGTCACTTGGCAGATGCTCTGGAGGTATTGCCCTGGAAATGAAGACAGACTAGACACAGAAGTCGGGCGGTCCGGCAAGCCGTTGATCATTCATCTAGGCTCCTTCTAAGGGCTTGCGAACCGGCTGTCTAACCGTCAGGAACAGGCCAAAGGGATGTCAGTTGTCCAGGTCAAAGATACCACGGACCGACAGTGTCAGGTTCCTGTCATGGGGAACTCGTGATGGGTGGGCGGATGGACCAGATGCTGCTCAGAGCCAAAGCCGAGCCAACGAAAGAGCAACGCAAGACCAACGCAAGAGAGGAAGGAAAGGACGTAAGCAGAGCAGGCTCATAGGGGCCAGACCAGAGCCAAGTCACCCATGTTGTACCAGCAGAGCCGTGCAGTGGGTGAAGGGGAGAGAAAGGAAGCAAAGATACATGGCAACATGGGATGTTTAATCATAGCACGCTTCACAAAGCACGAGCACCTTTCACCTCTAGGCTCTGGGTGCCTTGCGCAACTCTTCTCTTTCGTCTTGTTTTCTTCTCTTTGGTCCAGGGCCAGTCCCTCTTTGACGACGGCCTCGGCCATTGATGGTCAAGGTGAAAGATCAAGGGCTATCAATCAATCAGCCTTTCGCTTCTTCTGCCATTCACCCACCCCCCTCTCTCTGTTACAACTGTCAGCTGTCATTAGGCCTTCTAGATCCTCAGAACAGAGAGCAGCACCCATCACCCATCACCCATCACCCATCACGAGTACTCCGTACCTTAGCAACCAGCTGGAAAGACGGCAGAAGCAGACCGAGACAGAGACTGTCCTTGTCCTTGTCCATGATCCAACCCATCCATCCCCCCGGGCTCGTAGTTCTTAGTCTCTCTGGCTTCTCTCTGATCTGAATCTCTCTCTCTCTCTCTCTCTCTCTCTCCTCTGGTGACTGGTGGGCTCTCGTGCTGTGGGTTCTCCTGCCGTAATCCCTGGCCCGTCTCATTAAACTTAGCGCAGCCAATTCTACTTTCGACCCTTTTGGGTAATCTACCGCCTACACGAACCCCCCCGTCCACTCTCTCCTGGTCTCCCACAGTCCACCACTCGCCCTCCTGCTACCCTTACCTCTCCTCCCGTACCTCACATATGGAGTAGGTACCTCACGTACCTCACGTACCTTACCTTACGCTGTACCGTGGTCTGTACCTTACCTACTCCTCCTCACTCCGCTTTCACGCCTTTGCTCACCTCTTTTTTTTTTTTTCTTCTCCTTCCATCCCTTCCACCTTGCGCGTGTGTGCGTGCTCCTCTCTCTCTCTCTCACGCTCTCTCACTCTCGCTTCCTTGAGCTTTTCTATCCTTCTTTCTTCTCTCCTTCTACTGGCTCTTCCCTGCTCCTATTCTTGTTACCTAACCTTACTTGTCTCCCTCCTATTCCTACCTCCACCCTTGGACTTCTAACCCCCTAACCTAACCTCACCTCTCTTTCTCCTCTTCACCCTCCCGTCTCCATCACCTATACCTCCCTTCTACATCCTCTTCCTCCTCTTCACCTCCTCCCTCCGGCCGCCTTCATCCTTATTCTTACATCTTCTATTCTTCACCCTTTCGGCTATTTCGCTCGTCGCCGCCGTCGACTCACTGGCCTATGCGATCGTTACCGCTGCTGTTGTGTTGATCGACACTTCACCTTGGCTCCTACATTCGTTGCCCGTATATCCTTCGTCCATAATTATTTGACCTTCACCCGGTCTGCCTGCAAGGAGTGATCAGTCTCAGCACCCATCTCAACACCGATCCGATCCGAATCCGACGCTCGCTGATCACCTGCAAATTGTTGCTTCGACCTACTTGCTATACGACTTGCTCCAGGCCAACATTGCTCCGACCCCGACAAACTCACTCGGAATACTTTGCACCACATTGCTTTCTACGGCAACAACGGAGATACCCAGGCTTCTAGTCGCAAACTGTCGCCGCCGCCTCAATCTTGCCGCTGCCTGATTAGGTCTTGTTGCTTCGATCCATATAATTCACAAACTTCGACTTTGGCACCAGGCACCCTTTCGCCACACACCTCACCAAACGGCCCGTTGATAGTTTGGTTTAACCAAGCTAGCACCATCAGTCTCGCTCCACCTTTTGTCTTGGACTCTGACATCGTTGGCTTGCCCCTTGGACGGATTTTGAGAATACCCAATCACACGTTGAAAACTACGGTATTCCTCGGATATCGTAGCATTCCAACGCGCCAGTCTTCGATTCTTCGTGCCTGCTCAGGGCACGTCTAATCTTTCAAAACGGCGATTCTATCTCAAATCGGTCGGGACAGCCTTGTCCCTCCGCATCTACTCGGGATGCAGGAAATTCAAGGACCCGTCGGCCAAGGCGGCCCCAGTGCTCCTGGGAACCGCTTCGGCCACGCCTCCAAGCCCTCCAATAGCGAAACTGGCTTCTCTCACGGAGCTTTCACTTCCAACATCTCTGGCTTCGCTGATAGGCACCCTCGTCGTGGAAACATTCCCACCATCAACACTCAGCCCCTGAACCAGCTCCAGCATCAGCACCAGCACCAGCACCAGGCGCCCCCTTCCGCCGCCGACATGGCCACTCCTGGCACCGCTTTCGACATGCAGTTCACGCCTCTTCTTCCCTCCCAGCTGCTGCTCGGAAGCCCCTTCCAGCCTGGAACCCCGGCGGCTTTCGCGAGCCCTCAGTTCCAGAACCTGCAGAGCTTCCAGCAAGCTCAGCACCAGAGCCAACAGCAGCAACAGCACAATGGCCTGCAGAGCCCTGTTCAGCAGAGCATGTCTCCTCAGCAGTACCAGGCCATGGTTTCTCCTTCGACCTACGGCGCTCCCCAGTTCTTCCAGCCTCAGTCTCCCACCGGTGGTAGCTTCAACAACATGCAGATTCCCATGCAGCCCAGCTCTCCCGTTTCGATGGGCCCTGGCATGGTCACTGGTACCAGCCGCACCGTCTACCTCGGTAACATCCCCCCCGACACTTCCGCTGAGGAGATTCTGGGTCACGTTCGTAGCGGACAAATCGAGTCCGTCCGTCTTCTGCCCGATAAGAACTGTGCCTTCATCTCCTTCCTCGACGCCAGCTCCGCAACCCACTTCCACTCTGATGCCATCTTGAAAAAGCTCTGCATCAAGGGCCAGGACATCAAGGTCGGCTGGGGCAAGCCTTCGCAGGTACCCACCTCTGTGGCTCTGGCTGTCCAGCAGTCAGGTGCTTCCCGTAACGTGTACTTGGGTAACCTGCCGGAGGATATTGCCGAGGAGGAGCTTCGTGAGGACCTTGGGAAGTTCGGTGCCATTGACACGGTCAAGATTGTTCGTGAGAAGAGCATTGCCTTCATCCACTTTCTGTCCATTGCCAATGCAATCAAGGCTGTTTCTCAACTTCCTCAAGAGCCAAAGTGGCAGGCTCCTCGTCGCGTTTACTACGGCAAGGACCGTTGCGCCTACGTTTCGAAGACGCAGCAGCAGAACGCTGCTCAATACCTGGGTATCGCGCCTGGCTATGCGCACATGCTTACTGGTGCAGACCGCGACGTGATCTCCAATGCGCTGGCTCAGCAATCTGTTGCAGCAGCTGCTGTTGCGACGACCGCCGGTGGTATTAACAACCTCGGAAACCGCACCATCTATCTGGGCAACATCCACCCCGAGACGACCATTGAGGAGATTTGCAACGTTGTGCGCGGAGGTCTTCTCCACCACATCCGTTACATCCCTGACAAGCACATCTGCTTCGTTACCTTCATCGACCCCACGGCCGCGGCGTCTTTCTACGCTCTGAGCAACCTTCAGGGCTTGATGATCCACAATCGCAGGCTCAAGATTGGCTGGGGCAAGCACTCTGGTGCTTTGCCGCCGGCCATCGCCCTTGCTGTCAGCGGAGGAGCTTCTCGCAATGTCTACATTGGTAACCTTGATGAGACCTGGACTGAAGAGCGACTGAGACAGGACTTCTCGGAATTCGGCGAGATTGAGCTGGTCAACACCCTGAGAGAGAAGAGCTGCGCCTTTGTCAACTTCACCAACATTGCCAACGCTATCAAGGCTATCGAGGCCATCCGCAGCAAGGACGAGTACAAGAAGTTCAAGGTCAACTTCGGCAAGGATCGTTGCGGAAACGCACCCCGTCAGCTTCAACAACAGGCGCAGTCTCCTCGTACCGATGGTGTTTCGTCACCTCCGCCCAATGGTTCCCAGAACTCTGGTTCTCCCACCAACGGCAACACCCCCCAACAGTCAGCCACGATGTTCGGCTCAAACAACCATCCCCTTACGATGTACCTGAACCACGTCTCTCAGCAAGCGCAACATCAACAGCATCAGCAGCACCAGCAACTTGCTGTTCAGCAACAGGCCTTGTTCGGCACTGCCCAGTCATCACCTAGCGAGCTCTCCATCGATGTGCAATCCCAGGGTCCCATCTCTGGGCACCAACAGTCGGCCAGCATCTCGAACGGATACCCTCAGAGTGCATCGGGTTCCGGACCGACTACCATTGGTGGTCTTCTGGCCCCTGGCAACGGTCGCGGCCAACACAACCGTGCCGTCAGCTTGCCCGCCCTGAACCCCGGTTTCGAGAACGGCGGCGTCCCTTCGGGCCACGACGGCGAGCAACGCCGTGGACACCAGTACCAGGCTAGCTTCGGCGGCATGGGCGCTGGCTACGGTCTTGCCATTCAAGGTGGCCTGAACGGCTGGGTCGAAGAGGAGGTTGCCAACTAGAGGTACCCAACCTATCTCATAGCGTCCTTCTCGGCGCTCTTCTCACCCCCTGCACATGATGCAAAAGGAACATAGCGTAAAGATTGGTTAATTGTTGTAATTGCATCTCACGTCTTCTCACTTCATCCTTGATTCTTGATTCTATTTTCATTTTTTTGTCTCTTCTCATCTATAATTTCATCGCCGGTTTGGCAAAGTGGTCAGGGGCTGTTTTCTCGATCCCAGAGCTCGGGGGAGACTAACCACACAAAATTTTGGCACCACCTCTTTCATGCATATGATTGTGGTCGAACATAGCAGCAGATACCAGATTATGATCTGCCTGGAACATGGCAGTCACGATCTGTCGCCAACGTGGAATGGAAATGAGAGGGGGCTGGCTCAGGTCTGGGGAGGGAGACATAGGATACAGCAGAAGGAGGCGATGCTGGCTACATGGGCCAGCATCAATCACTTGTATGTCTATTAGAGCGCACTTCAGGAAAAGCATGGTTTCCCTGGATAAATGCAAGCGAATCTTTGTTTGCAAACTTTGTTCCCTCTAACGTGAACCGTGTACGGAGCATGTGGACTATGCAAAGGTGAGTCGATCGATGAGTAGTTGCCCCGCACCTTTCCTCAGCAAGGAGACATTCCGCCCGCAGCGATACTTTCCTCCAAGGAAGAATTCCAATATTTCGTCCTGATGCCTTTTCTGGTTTTTGCAAAGAGGGAAACGATTAAAGGTGTAAAAGGCTGGGTTCAATACAGTTTTCTTGATATCTTTTGAGCGCTAGTAGCTAAGCACCTCTTCCATTTTCGCCCTTTGTAGTATATACAGTATTCATCAAGTTTAAAACGCAACAAACTTTTTGGTGACCCCCTTGTTTTTGTCTATCAGGCTTTTTTTTTGTCGTGGCTCACCGTTTCCGTGGCCGGGTATCTAATACTGTCATCAAAATCATGTTGCAAATTTGCCGGCTTTCGTCTCATCTTTCCTTTTAGTTATTTCTTTTTTTTTTCTTTTCACAACCCCTCCATCTTTTTTGCTCCCCCTCTTTTTTTTGTTTTTTTTTTTTTTTTTTTTTTTTGTCCCCCCTTTTTTGGGCCGGGTTTTTATTTCTTTTTTCAAATTTATTTTTTAAATTTCCCCCCTTTCCCCCCCTTTTTTCTTCTTTTGTGTGTTTCCCCCCCCCCCCCCCCCCCCCCCCCCCCCAATCAGACGATATTTCCCAACGCAGGATCGACAAACTGGGAAAAGTCCTCGTCGATGAGCGCGCGCATGGCTGCTTCTTCCTCCTGCCACGTCTGCGGCGGCGTGCCAAAGTCGTCGGCGGCACCGATCCAGAAGTCGTCGTTCGGGTTGGCTGGGTCACCGCCGACAAAGTCTGTGACGCCGGGGATGATGCCGTATAGGGGTAGTTCCGGCATCTCGCGGTCGCCGTCAAAGGGGGCGAGGTCGGCTTCGCCGTTGGGGTTGCCTGCCGCGAAGCTGGCGAGGGCAGCGTCGATGTCCATCTGCGGGTCGCCGTCGCCGGCGCCGGCCACCACTGGTGGAGGGTGGTCCTCGAGATGAACTTGTAGGTCGTGGTGGCGGATGAAGCGGGCGCCGCAGCCGGGTATTGTGCAGAGGATCGTGCGCTTGGTGCCGGCGAGATCGTCAATGATGTTGGGTGGCTTCTGGTTCGGCACCGGACGCTCCATGCCCAGATGGACGTAGCGGATATGGTCCTCGAGGTTGGCCTTGGTGACGAAGCCTCCGCCGCAGCCCTGGTCGTTGGACCAGGTTTCCAGATCAGGGGAGCCCGCGACGTCGACCTCGCCACAGACGAAGCGGAAACCTTCGTGCGCGGTGCGGATGTGGACGGTGAGATTGTGCTTCTTGGTGAACTTTTTGTCGCAGCCCTCCCACGTGCAGGCGACCGTCTTGCGGGCGTCGACGGGGATGCCCGAGTGGCGCATCTCCACGTGCCTCTCCAGCTCCCACTGCCCGGTGCACTTGTACTCGCAGAAGATGCAGTTGAGATGCTCCTTGCGGATGTGTGCCTGGAGCAGCGAGATGGACGTGAAGCCGACCTTGGTCTCGCCGTCGCCGCCGCCGCACTCTTCGCACCAGAACTGCGGTTCGCTGTGGTCGCGCTTGGTATGGTTCCGCAAAGCCCCCTGGGAGTCGAAGCCGGCGCCACAGCCGGGTGCCGTGCATGGGTATGCGTGCGTGCCCAGGTGTTCCGACCGGATGTGTCGCTGGAGGGTGTTGTGCTTGCGGAAGCTCTGGGCGCACGGCGGGAAGTCGCGGCACCGGAAGCGCTCCTGGCCGGCGTGGACGTCCTGGTGACGGCGCAGTCTCGTCGCCGTCAGGAAGGACTTGCCGCAGTCTTCGTGGGAGCAGACGTAGGCCCGCTCCTGGGTGTGGGAGCCCTTGACGTGCTGGCGGAGGTGCTTCTCCTCGCGGTAGTCTTTGTCGCAGCCGGGGTAGGTGCACTTGAACGGTCGGTCGTCCGTGTGGGAACGGAGGTGGGCGGCCAGACGGGCGGGCCGGTTGAACGTCTTGTCGCAGTCTGGATATGTGCACGGGATGGTCTTGAGGTCTGAGGGGAATTTGCGGGATCGAGTGGTGACCGAGGTCTGGCCTGTCATGACAGACTCTACCTCGGCGTCGGCGGTCGAGCCGGAATTGCTGGCTGTATCATCGTAGTCGTCGTCGCTGGCAGCTTTCCCTCCCATCGTGTTAGCCAAATCGCACCAAGTTGTAGTTCGAAAGCGGGCTCACCAACCGGTGTCTTCCAGCGCCGCTACGTTGGATCTTTTCAGATCCGGGGAGGCGGAAGCCTCTTGGGCCTTCCGTTTCGTCATGAGGAGCGATTGTGATCGAGCATTGCCTGCCTTGCCTGGGCGATGAGAAAAAAGAGGTCGATTGCCAAACTTTTCGAGAGCCGATGAACTTATTTCCTGGCAGAATTGGCGGATTCCCGGGCGGTCTGGCGAAATTTTGTGCGCTGCACCAGCCACGGGACGAGGGGCCGGGGTCGACTCGGTCCGGATAAGCTATTTCCTCTTGCTGATAAGACTAGTGCGGACCCACCAGGGGGAACTCTGTCCATCGCAGCAGCCTCGTCAATATTTTTTCACGGCTGGGTCCAGCAGACGCTCCGCTTGCGACAATCCAACATCACGCGACGAACGTAGGAACCAGGACGCAGCAACGAACCACACCATTGCGGAAGTCATCCATCCCATCAATTGAAACCTCAAGATGTCTGACTTTGGCGATGACGATGTTGGCGGAGGGTAAGATTACATGCACTTGCGTCTGCGGCGCGACTGCTAACCGCGATTCAGCGACGAGACCATGTACGAGGACGAGGCCGCCGACTACTGGGATCCCGAGGTTCCTGCGGACGATGAGGAAGTCGGAAGGGCAGAGGGCGACGAGGAGGACGCGGACAATGTCGTTGCATCGGGCGACCCCTCTGCGGCAGCGAACGCGGGCAAGGGAAACGAGAAGTCGCACCGCGACAAGAAGATTCCCGATGACCAGCGTACGACGACCCCCTACATGACAAAGTACGAGCGCGCCCGTATTCTGGGAACCCGCGCCCTGCAGATCAGGTTCGTCAAACCGCAATCCCACCTAAAGCAAATACCCCGCGATAAAGTCGCGATGCACGCGGACAGAAACAAGCTAATGCGTGGGATTAGTATGAATGCGCCGGTGCTGGTGGACTTGGAAGGAGAGACGGATCCTCTTCAAATCGCGATCAAGGAGCTCCGAGAGAAGAAGATCCCTCTCATTGTGCGCCGCTACATGCCCGACGGATAGTAAGTGCCGGACGACAAACCCCTCCCCCGGACTGTCCACGCAAGCTTCGTGGCCATTCTGCACCGTTATCTTGAGCCATGCCCGGCTAACCTTGCGCGCCAATAGCTACGAGGATTGGACCTGCGAGGAGCTTCTCCAGTGAGGGGACTACTGACTTTTTTTTCTCTCCAAACTTTTCGGGGGACAAAGAGAGACGCGCGACTAGATGCAAGGCACCTTATACCCATCTCCTATCGTCGTTGCCTCAAGAGTAGTCAAATGTCCGAGCAGAGAGTTTCCTACCATGGATCTCATTACCAGCTCGCTTCGCCGTTGAGCCAGACGCTCGGAGGCAAGCTTGAGAAGAGACGTTCCATCCAAAAACCGTTATAAAAAGAAGACACACCACAGGGGTTAGTGTGCTGTACTTTGATTTTGCATTGAGCGTGGCGTTTTCTAGGAAAAAATTGGAATTTTCAAACATCAAAGAACCATCTCAATTGTGAGAAGAAAATCTCGAATCCCAGTTCTCGTACTCTCGTCACTTTCTTCTTGTTTCTATTCGCTTTTCCGGGCTCAAAATAGCGGACTGAAGTGATTCATCACAGGATTACGTGGTCCTGCTCAGATCCTCGCTTCGAGTGGCAGCCTGCAGTGTAACCAGTGGGAGAGTGGGAGATGAGCCGGTATGCACCTTCCCAACACTGAGAAGCGTCCCTGCCAACCCCCCGCCGAAATTAAGCGAGGTGTCCGGCTTGGAGAGTCAGCGAACCGATCGTCGCTTCCTTCCCGGCCGCGAGCCTCCCGCCTTCCGGAGCGCGACGGGCCACGGACCTCGGCGCCGTCGAGCCGTGGAGCTGTCCCCTTATCGATGAGGATCGGCAACGTCAACGTAAACAACAACGTTTTCCTTCTTCTCTCTGAGCTTACACAGCCCCGTTCACCCCAGGTCCCACCTTTCGTCCGATATCTCACAACTTAACCTAGGTACAAGGTTGTTTCTGTTTCCCTTACCTCCCCACCGCCCCCATGTACCTCCTTCCTTCTTTCAACTAAGGCTTGCCGGGGTGGCACGAAGAAGCTTATGGGCGACGACTTGGCCTGCACCTGAGGCTGAGGCTGGTGGGCAAGCTAGAGAAGAGAAGACCGAGAGGGAAAAGCTTAGCCAAGACCATGCCTAAACGACGTATTGGATCTTGTCTTCATTGGCCCAGATGCTCGTCAAAGGGTAATTGACGCCGAATAGCTTACCTTCTGATCCAAGCTTCTGGCAATCGTGGTTCGATCCGCCCAAATATGTCTACTAGACTAGTTCACACTCTATTGCTTCCAACGAATACACACTCAGCCTTTCAATCGCCTCTTTCTTGGCATGAAGGATATCTGGATAACGCAACGGATCGAGCCGGCCGCAACTACCAAGACGACCAGCATCATCCATTTTCCCACACTTTGATTGTGAACAGAGAGCGAAAACGAAGGAGGGGGACAAGGACCGACGACGCTTGCTAACACGGCGGTCTTCTCTCCTTTGCAGCCTTCCATTCCCTTCTACATATCCCACATCACTTTCCCATCGCCTTGGCTCGGACCTCCTCCGCCGCGCTCGGCCGACCACGTCTTCAATGTCCACCGTCCACGAAGCATGCGGGTTATCGTCTCTGCTTCACAGCCTTCACTCCTACTCTGGCCCCCTCTCTTCCCCGCCTGGCCTCTCGAATCACGCCGTCCATCACGGAAAGCAAGCTGGATCTCTTCTCCCGTCACCCGGAAGACCAGAACCACCACCATCCCGTCCACACCACACCTCAGCTCCCGAACGCGAGACCGCGGCTGTCCGGCTTGGCCCTCACCCAACCGGCAGGCTTCTCACATACTTCTCTTGGCTCCGCTTCACTTCCAACACTACGCCGTGCTTCTCAAGTACAACTCTTGGCGCTTTCCCGCCCTTGCCCTCCTTTTCCCACAAACCTGTACACGTATACTCACAGCCATGAAAGCGTCGTCATGTCTGTCTATTTTGCTCACCTTCCCCCCCTTGTACGTCGTGATCCCTGTGGGTCTGTATCCCGACTAGCCGGGTAGCTTTGCAGCTGCTTGTGCTTGTCACCTTCTCTGGAAGAGGAGGAAGACGAAGGGTGGCAGAGGGGCAAAATGAAGCTTCGAACACGTTGATCATCGCCGAGCCCATGGCACGACATGTTCACCCTTTCTCTTGGCAAAATATTGTGGACTTCCAATTTAGTATAAAGAGTAGAGTCAGTGACCGCCCTTTCGACGAGAGGAAGATGGCTGGACAAGCAAGACATTCCAATCCTCAGCCTGGCTTCCCCCTCCCCATACCTCTTTCGGTATATTCCATTAGCAGCAGAGAGCCTTTCCAAGCCGGCACATGCTCGCTTCTTTTCTATAAGGCCCTTTTCCGCCTAGGTCCACAAGTCCTTTCTCAGACTTACAATGCTCCCTCAAGCATCTGTTCTCGCGGCCGTCTTGCCGGCGCTGACGCTGCTGCTCCCAGGCGGCGTCTATGGCCTCGCGGTGGCGTCCAGAGCGACGAACTATACCCAACAAGCCATCGACTCTGGCGCTGTGCTGTCTGATCTCAACAAACAGGCCTACAGCAACGTTCTTGCTCGTCTCGGGAACGCGACTGCGGCCGGTCAGAACGGGACCGCGCAGTGCACAAAAGACAATGTCAGAGTCCGTCGCGAGTGGTGAGTCTTTTGATTCCGGTCTTTTAAGTCTAATTTGTTCCTAGCCCAGTCATGGGGAAAGGGGGAAGAGGATAGGGCAGACAATTTAATAGGGGAAGTAACTTGTGGACTGACATCGACTGTGCTTTTCTTTACAGGAGAAACATGCCGGATGAAGAGCGCATTAGGTACACCGATGCCGTGACCTGCCTCCAGCAGCAGCCGGAGTTATTCACCGAGATTGCCGGGTCCAAGTCCATGTTTGATGACTTTGTGGCCCTGCACCAGGCAGCGACGCTTTACGTCCACCTGTCGGTAGGTTATCGACCCAGACGAAGCAGTTTCTTGTATGTGTAGGAGAACCTCCCGCTAATCGGAGTACTCATCTCAGGCAACGTTCTTCCTCTGGCATCGCTACTACATCTGGACATATGAGAACAAGCTGGAATCAGAGTGCGGCTACAACGGTACGCTTATCACTCCTTATACACATACTCTAACATGAAAGCAAGATGAGCAAGACTAACACCACGCCAGGATCTTTCCCCTACTGGGAATGGGGTTTCGACACGGCCAACCTTTCCGCGAGCCCCGTCTTCGACGGCTCCGCGACCTCGATGGGCAGCGACGGCGTCCCGACCCCTCACCAAGGGCTCGTCCTCGTCAACGCGTGGGATAACACCACAACAGTACTCCCCGCCGGCACAGGCGGCGGCTGCCTGGCTTCGTCCTCGGCCCCATTTGCCAACCAGACGGTCCACCTCGGCCCGCAGGCCATGCCGGACTACGGCAACGTCACCTCCTACAACTCGGCCACGCCCACCGACGACAACCCGCGATGCCTGCGCCGCGATCTCAACGTCTACCCGCTCCAGCGCTGGGCCAGCCTCCGCAACACGACGGACCTGATCCGTGACGCCGCTGACATTGAGAGGTTTCAGGCCATCGCACAGGGGGACTCGCGGTACGTCGGAACGGGCCAGCTAGGCGTCCACGGAGGCGGGCACTATGCGCTAGGAGGGGACCCTTCGAGCGACGTCTACCTCAGCCCCGGTGATCCCGTGTTCTACCTTCATCACGCTCAGATGGACCGTCTCTACTGGATCTGGCAGAACTTGGACTGGCAGAATCGTCAGGTCAGTTGTCAACTCGCACAGTCTTTGCTTTCACTTACTTGCCTTCCGCTCATCTTCTTTTCCTTACCTTGTGATGATCAATGAACGAGGCACTAACTTCCGCCATAGACAATTTTCGGTACGAACACCACCATGAACCAGCCGGCTAGCGCCAATGTGACACTCGACGACTTGATGTACATGGGACCTCTGGGCGCCGAACTGTCCCTTCGCGATGCCATGGATACCGTGAATGGCCCATTCTGCTACGTATACGCGTCGGACTGAGGAGACCGCTGTATGTCAGGTGAGCTTCGGAGGGGCTTGAGTTGGTCTGTATTGGCAAGTTGCGATACAGCATTCTCATTTTCTCATAATAGCGGTGCATGTGTGTAAGATAGACCAAGATAATAGAGAAGAACTGCTGATCATCGATTTCTTGCACCGAGCGAGTGACAAGTGATGTTTGCCAAATTGCAGCAGCCGCGATGTGCGGCTTGATGGGACGCATGGGAAGGAACGGAGTCTCGGACTGTTATAGTAGTTGCAACCACTGCTTGTATCTGAAGTACTTGCATTCATGAATAAACAGTTCCTGAAGCACCTACCTACTCTTATGCTACCGGTGCATTTCTCTTCAGACTTATCCGCAGACTTCAGTACCGATATCCATTCATTCCCACGATAGGGACTATTCATGCCCGTCCCAGATCAGGACATCCTCCACGAGATATGGCATCAACGGCGCCTACCCCGTTCACCTGTACCTTCTGCTTCCAGCCCTCCGACGGCCCTTCACACGTCATCGGCCGGGAAGCCCGCCTAAGCTGCTCGCACTGCTACGGCGCGTTGATCGATCTGGCCATCTGCTGGGTTTGCGGCGAGATCGTCTACCGGGGAGACGACTGCGTCAGCTTGGGGTAGTGCTTCTGGCATCGCGCGTGTTATGGGTGTATGTTCTACGGGAGCAAGCTCATCTACCGAGGGGTGCCTGTGCTGGACCTCTTTGACGATGGCCTCGATGCCGTTGTTGATGGGAGGAGCATGGCTGGCAGGATTGCTGGAACGGAAGGCAAGGGGAACATGAAAGAGGTGGAGGCGGTGCCGCTTTGTGCTGCGTGTTGTGTTGGTACGGAGGGGGAGGACGTGATGCAGAAGGGGTTGAGGAGGGTTGAAAGGGTTGATGGTGGACTCGGCCGCGCGAGATGGGGTGCTGGTGAGACCAGAGCCGGGCAGTTGAGGAGGGCTCCGGCGGTAAGTTATCTGAGTGTGATGAGGGAGTCGATGCTGACTTCACCCTAGTCTATCCGATCTCTCAGCCCAGACTCGTCATCATTCCGCAGAATAGGAGACGGATCCCACGACGAGAGCAGAGGGTATCTGGCAACACCACCCGGAAACTCTACGATATACGTCTCCATCAACGATCCCATCGGCCAACCTGCCTTCAAGCCAAGTCCAACGAAGCCTATACCGATATGGATGCAGCCATTTCGGGGCCTTGAGCAAGTGGCCAGTGAAGAGCAGAAAGAAATCTATGTGTCTCATCCACTCTCTGGCCTCTCGCAGACTCCAGCGACGTCAATCTCCGGGACCCCCTCAATAGGGTCATCGAATTCACTTACACCGACCATCAGACCAATTACACCGGCCCGCTCCACATCGCCGCCGCAAACACCGCCGAGATCTCGTTCGATCTGGACGCCGTCTGAAATTCGACGAGCACCGCCTCTCTCGTGGGTCAGCAACGAGCCCCTCAAGCGGCCGTCCTCTCGATTTGCGTCCCGTCTCGAGAAGTCGGACACGACGACGTCGTCGGGTTATGTCACTCCGCCAGAGACGCCCTCCGAGCAGCAGACGCGGTACAACACCCCACCGCCGCCGCCGCAGCCGCAGCTACGGCGAGTGCGGCCGCAGAGTCCACTGGTCCCTGCTCGTGTCCCACGGCGTCACGCCGTGCGTCGAACGCCTCCGCCTCAGTCGTCCGAGTACCTAGAGCGGTACAACCCCATCCGGTCCCCGTCGCCGCGACCACGGATCACACGACCAGTCATGCCAGCGTTCAGTCCACCCAGTCGTGCCAGAGCCAGCTTGGTGGTGTCGAGGCATGCGACTAAGGATGATGGTAATGGCCCGACTCCAGATCCGAACCAGACCACGGAGAGGCTTCTCTCGGATGGGGCCGACTCGCCCGGCGAAGCGGGGAAGAAGAGGAATTTGCAGGCTTTACGAAAGCTGTTCAGCGGAAAGTGAAGAAAGTGGCGGGGCAAGCATGCCACACCCCAGAGATGGATTGGCACTTGAGCAAGTATCCTTTACCGCTAGTGATAGTGTGGAATGCGGGAAACATTCGAGAATAGAATATATCTTCAGCAATGGATGCCTCAATGCTAATCTCACAACTTTGTGGGCTCTTGCCGGAGCCTCGACAGCATGGCTGAATCGAGAAGCATAACTAATCCATCTGGCTGTAACATCATCCCTCTGATATTCATGTAGAGGGGTTATAAGACTGGAAAGCCTCTTCACAAATAAAGACCGGGGTCGCGACATAACGGCTTTGGTCGCGCCAGGGACCCCGTCTGCAGTCGCACTTGTCATCCCTGCAAGCGCCCCCACACTCACCCACAAGGTGTGTGCCACCGGCCCATCCCGCCGACTGGCTAGCACCAATTCCATCCATCCATCCATCAATCAATCCAGACACAACCTCGACCTTGATTACTTTCCACTGCATCCCGCTAATTTCTCAGCCTCGTCCCTCACAGCGCAACCTCACATTCACCCACCACAACTTCCATCAACCGTTTCTCGACCGAGGCGCTTCTCCCATCCGCGTCGCATTGCCACCCTCTACCTAAAGCCAACAACTACACATACGACAATACGCAGCGAGATACCGCGGGGACCCGTACCCAAAATGGCGCCGATAGACAAACCAACCCCCGAAGAGCTGGAACGTACGTATAACCCTCACCCACGTTGCGCCACCAAGCATGTCACTAACACACATCCCAAAAAACAGAGCAACTAAAAGACACAATTCAAGACCTCTACCAAATCCTAGTCCAAGTAACAACCTACAACGCGACCCCTTCCGCGCCCACCGCGCCCGCCCTCGCAGACTCGGTCCAAGCCCTCTCGCACTCCCTCCAGCGCGTCCACATGACCGCGACGGCAGGCGCCCCGCCCTCCCCCGACCTCCCCGGCGCGCTGCCGAAGATCCCGCCCGAGCTGGTGCAGTACGTCGAGAACGGGCGGAACCCGGACATCTACACGCGCGAGTTTGTGGAGCTTGTGAGGCGCGGGAATCAGCTCATGAAGGGCAAGATGAGTGCGTTTGCGCAGTTTCGGGATGTCCTTGCGGATCATGTCGAGAGGGGCATGCCGGAGTTGAGGGAGGATGTCGGGCGGGTGCTGGAGGGGGGCAAGGTTGTTGGGAGCGGGAAGCCTGGTGGTGCGCTATGAGGTGCGCTGTTTTTCGGGGGTGTTTGGTTTACGAGCTTCGGGGGAGGCCTTGAGAGGATCAGGACATGCGGTCTTCGGGGAATCCGGGCAGACGAAATGAGCGCAAGCTGGAGACGACCAAGCGCCAGGGTTGGATACCCAGTGGTGAAGGTGCATGGAGAGAGTTTGATACCCAGAGACAGACAGAGTCGTGTGAATAGCACGTTACGCACCATAATGGAATATACGGACTAATTAGCAACGAAATTAAGCTTGTGCTAGCAAGTCTTTTCCACACGACGTTTGCAGAGTCAATTACCAGCTGGTCAACTATACCTAACCTCGCGCGCAAGAAGAAAACACACGACAAGATTTTGTAGGGGCATCATCACTCATATGCCCCTTTCAATGAGATATGCAAGACGCCTTCCAACCCATCCTTTCCCCAGGTTCGGTCATGAAATTCGGATTGGTTTCTGAGGGATATTGTTTGGTCGTGAACTCTTCTTCTCTCTTCTCTGTTCCTCTTCCCTCTCTGTCCCTGGTATGTCTCTACAAAAAGGGTTGTAGAGGTGTGAAAAGGAAAACAAAAAAAAAAAGAGGTAAAGAGAAACGTAAAAAGGGACGGTTTGGATCGATCGATGCCTGGGTAAAAAACGCCGCCCGTGACACTTTTCTGTGCGTTTGTAGTCTATCCGGATCTGCAGTCGAAAAAAAAAGACAACACAAAACTCATTTCCCGCCGCGGAGCCGTATGCTCAGCTTCCGGGCCCCTATGATGCAAATGTACACGAATCCCACCGCTGCCGCTACCAGCAACAGGAGCTGGAACGGGACAAGGACCAGGGCGGCCACGATCCAGATTCCATACTGGCGAAACTTGTCCACAATCCGGTCGCCTTCTTCTTGGCGCCGCTTCGTGTGGCTCTTCATCGGCTTTGCAGCGAATGAGCCGCCCGTATTTCGTCCCGACTCTGCTGACTCGTCGGATGTTTCTGCTTCTTCCTCCGACTCGGATTGTCAGGTCGAGAAGTTGAAACCGCGTCCGCCGAAGCCGCCGGCACCGCCACCTCCACGAGGGCGGCCACCACCGTCGGCAAAGTTGAAGTGCGCACCACCACCACCTCCGCCGGGGAAGCCGCCTCCATTGAAGCCGCCACCGCCGCCGAAGCCGCCGCCACCACCCATCATGTTGAAGAGGATCTCGGGGTCGATGCCGCCGTGCATACCGCCCATACCTCCCATGCCGCCCATGCCACCACCGTGGCTGAACATGTCAGACGGGTCCATAAGGTCCTCGCCGCTGTCGTAGCTGGCACGCTTCCTGCAAACGGGATTAGCAAATAGTGGATAACGTACACACGTATCAACTTACTGAGAGTCACTCAGGGTCTCATAGGCTTCTCCAATATCCTTGAAGCGCTCAGCAGCCTGTTCGTCGTTGGGGTTCTTGTCCGGGTGGTGAATGATGGCTAGCTTGCGATAGGCCTTCTTGATCTGGTTATCATCCGCGTCCTTCTCAACCCCGAGGATCTTGTAGTAGTCCTTGCGCTGGCTCTTCTTCAGCTCCAGCTCAGCCCGGCGCACCTCCTTGGCGATGCTACGGTCCTCAGGATCCAACTCCTGGATGTTCTTCCACTCCTTCACAGCATCCTCCCACTTGCCTGCCTGGCCATATGCGTTGGCCTTGGTCTTGCGAGCCTTGAGGTATGTTGAGTCCAAGCTGATGGCGCGCTCGCAGTCAGCAATGGCTGCGTCGTACTCCTTGAGCTTGATCTTGCACAGCGCTCTGTTCTGCAGAATCTTGGAGTTGGTGCCACGGTTGGCGGGATCAACCTCGAGCGCAGCGCTGTACTTCTCAATGGCGGACTGCCAGCGACCCATCTTGTAGTCCTGATTACCCTCCTCCTTCATGCGGTCGAGCTTCTGCACGATTCTGAGGTACTTAACCGCATCCCGCATGTCGGGGTCGCAGCTGATGGCCTTACGGAAGTGGCTGACAGCCTTGTCGTTCTCACCCTGGGCGTAGAGGGCACGACCGCGGAGCACCAGGGCCTCAGGGTCCTGGCTGTTGCCTCTCAACAGGCCCATGGCAAGATTCTGCGCCTCGCCGAGGGCGTTGACGGTACCCATCTTGAGGTACGCCTCACCACGCATCAGCTGCCACTTGCGGGGTCTGGAGGCTCCGAAGCCAAGCTGACGCTCGGCCTGGTCGAGGGCGTGGAGCACCATTGATCCAGCAGTGCCGTCTCTCAAGGCACTCTGCGCAGCGTTGACGTGCTTCAGCATCTCCTTGGCCGGAGCCTGGTCCTTGGCTGAAGGAGGGGGGTTAATGCGACCGAAGACGAGCAGGGCCTCTTGGGGCTGTCCCAAGCTGGTGTAGATGCGAGCAAGTCGGAGGAGGATCTTGGGGTTCTCGGGGTCCAAGTCGGAGGCACGGGTGCAGTCATCGAGGGCGTACTCGTACTGGGTGTTGGACATGTATGCAGCAGCGCGGTTGCTCAGATAGGTAGCCGAATCGGGGACCAACTCGATGGCTGGAGCAGACTTGTCAATTTGTAGCCTAGACAGATTCGCAATCGGCAACACTTACCTTTGGAGTATTGAAGAATGGCATTCTTGTAGTCCTTCTCCTTGAAGAACTTGTTGCCAGCAGCCTTGTAGGCCTCGGCCTCGTCCTCAGTCGTGGGGACTGGACTGGAGGGGTTGGACTTGTGAGGGGGAGGGGCTGGAGCATCGCCATTGCCGTTAATATTGGTGTTGATGCCGTTTGGCTTGGGCACAGAGAAGGAAGTCTGCGCAGAGGGTTGGGGTGCAGCAGCAGCGGGAGCGGCAGCAGCAGGAGGCGAAGAAGGCGCCGCGCTCGACTCACGGTCGATATCCATGGCGTTTCCACTCATGGCTGAGAGTGCAGAAAGTCTCTTTGCACGTTCTTCAGGAGGAAGATTGAGGGGGTGAGAATCGAGGTCGATTTTGCTGCTCCTTCGTGAGCCGGGATCGGTGGGGTGGCGGCCAAAGGTGCGGGAAGTGCGCGACGGCTTTGTCTCCCGAGGGCCTGGGGATGCAGGTTGGGAGGTTTTTTTGGTGGGGGATTTTGTCGGCGACTTGATGGGCGACCGGGGCTTTGTGGGCGACTTTGTGGGAGAAGAAGCTTCAGAGGAGGGGAAGTAGCTCGATTCTTGGTGGTTGTCGTCGTCGTCCTGACCTTGCTTCTTGGACGATTTCTTTGCGAAGAGCTTCATTGATAAAGCAGGCGACCCTCTGAGGGGAACCAAAGAATGCGCAGGCTTATTTTTTTGTTGGTTAATTAGGTAAGGAGGGTCGGTACACCTCGATGCAAGGTTATGCTTGTGCACCAGATTCCCCAAACCACAATAACGGGCCTAGTGAAGGAGGGCGGGCAGGCAAGAGTGTGGAAAAAAGCACCTGCTATTTTTTTTTCTTCTGGGCTGCTTGAGTGCGTCCAGTGGAAGGCAGCGGAACCTTGCCTTGACTCGGATGGATGAGTACGGGAGAGGGCGGCTTGTGCGGAAGTTGATTGCAGATGGTCGTCCCAGTATGTTCGTTCGTATCGAAGAATCCCGACGAATACAACGATGATGAGGCAGTGTGGTGTGAGTGAGCGAGATAGTTGAAGTGTGAGTGAGAGTAAGGTAGGAGAGGAGAAGAAGAAGACGGATTGGCTGCTCCCGGAAGGCAAGGTTAGGTGAGGGCGGATGAAGAGGGAAAAGAGGAAGGAAGCCCAGGCTATTGAGAAGAGGCTCGGCGAGAAGACACACAGCCCATCGGAGTGGGCACTGGAGGGGAGATACAGCCGGCGCAAGCTGCAGGGTGCTTTTCCAGTGAGGAAGCAGAGCAAAAAAAAAGTATCCGTTACTTTTGGGCAAAGCCGATGGATAGAGGAGGGGGAGGGGGGCGGGATCTGTGGAGAGAGAGAGCGAGAGAGAGGAAAAGATTCGAGAGAAAGAGGCAAGTAACGATGCAAGCAAAGCAGGAAGAAGAAGCTTTAGGAGCGGGATGCACAAAGTTGCTTTTCTGTTGTCATCTTTCGGTAATCCAAGGCAGGGGGACAAGAAAGGCCAAAGGTGAAATACCGAAAATCCCAGGATTCATCAAGCGAGACGAGCCTTAGCTGTGGCTGTCTCTCCCACCTCCAGGGGGAGGGACTCGTGTAGATTTATCAGCTGTGCACAATTTTTTTTCTCCCACTCTTCCATCCTCATCTTGTTGCTTTTTCCCGTCTGCCAGGCCTGTTGACTGGTTTGCCTATTCGTCCGCTGTCCAGTGCCTTATGGATTACGGGGGAGACGGAGACTGGACAAGGTCACCACCGTATGCCCATGTGCTGGGCTGGCTATGCGTGATGTGGAAAATGTGCTAGCTGGGTAGCTGTCCATACACAGCTTGCCATGCAAAAAGATGTACATTGTACGGATTATGGTACGAAACTTACGCCCACAGCCTACCCGGCAGGCACAGGAGATATCCTCCCCCCCCTGGACCAGCGCAGAAGCAGGACCGCTGCGACCGCAGAGAAACACAAACGTGGATGTACAATAACGGCTCTGCTGGGCAACTGGCACATGGCAACTGCCATTGGGGAGTGGCCATCACCAACGGCACCCAACCCAACTCGGTATCGAGTACATGCAGAACTGCGTGTCACTTGCGTGTGCTGAGCTCTGCATGCGAGGTAGATGTAACCAAGCACCACCTGGCACCTACCTAATACCTTTCCTTACCTTACCTCAAGCACCAAGAGATTTGGAAAAAAAAAAAAAAAAAAAAAGAGTCGCCCGCCACTAAACCCAACCCCACAAGAAGCTTGTCCAAACGGCCCAGTCCCGTCTCCCGTTGACTACTGGCAGTCCCCGCGGAGCCAATGGTACGCTTGGGGACCGCAACTTGTTTACCGTGATACCTGCACCGTAGTGGATGAAGGGGATCGTCGGACGACCGCCACTGGACCGTTGTTGAAGTGTTGACCTGGTGTCCTGTCGTCTCCTAGCCACCCTTATTCCTTGTTGTCTTTTTTTCTGGTGGCCAATGACCAATGGTATACCAGGCGCAAGAACTCTCGCGGAGCTTGCCAAGGGGACCAGGTTGAAAGTCGTCTGGGTATCCGTATCATGCATCCGTATGTCTGTACTCCGTACGGAGTCCATACGAATATGGGACCTGGGCTTTCCACTGACTACGCAGTAGAAAATAGAAACAGACTAGGATGATGGCTAGACTTTGGTTTCGCGAGAGAGGGGGGAGCTTGAGCTCTTCAGCCTCCATTTAGAGGGTCTCCATTTCCAGACGGGACCCCCAGAAGGCGATGGCGTCAAGGCGTTTGCAGGGACCCAAATGACCTGTCTCAAAAGCTACAGTGAATGTGATGGGTATCATGTGGAGGGACGAACAGAAGAACGGATGTTAAACTCAGGGACGTTGTTGACGGGCAACAGGTATACATTACATCTGAATTGGCTCCCAACTGACAGGAGCGTCAAAGCCTAAAATCCTACAGTAAGGTAGGTATTAGCCCAAAGGCACCTGCCGTCACCTCATGTCTCGTCCGTCCGACGTCCCGGCTCGGATACAGACGAAAATCGCCATATCGGGGCGTTTGCAACCAACGGTGACCCCTTCCTTCTCTTTCGCTGCAACCCAGCGGGCCGGTTCGAGAAGGTTCGGTGGGGCCCCGTCCCGGGACCCTGCACAGTCAGCGAATCAGCCTTGACGGTTGGCCGCTGTCATGGAACCCTTGGAGGCTGCTTGGGGTGGTCCGCCGAACCGCCCGAAGAAAAGCGTTACCGTCTCTGATGACACCCGACCACTTCCTGCACCGTGGGAGCGTGGGAGAGGGCCTCACCTCATGCCTCAGGTCAGACTTCTCTCCGTTCTGTATGTACATTGCGGATAGACAGTGTCAGGTCTGATGAAAAGTCCCTAGTTTTTGGAGCACGCAGCGACCAGACCATCCAAGGACCCATGTCCTAGTCGCCACTACCGCCCGCCCCTTGGAAATATGTGTGCTGCACTGCGGGTGCGAGTGCAGGCTGCAGAAGGGGGCCTGGCACTGGCTGATTTGCAGCAGTCCCATCCCCAACCTCCTGCAAACCGAGCTGATGGCATCACCATGGCCCATCCCATGCCGCCCTCTTTGCCGGTTCACAATTTCCGCCTTCTTGACAGATCTCGTTGCTCTCTCAAAGTCAAGGGCTACAGAAGTATAGCGGAGCGAGCGGGTCGTCAACGTCTCTCACGCATGCAGGTCGAAGCCAAAGTCATACATCGTGCATGCACTGCCCGTTCAAAGGGGGTGCCTGTCTCCCAGCCTTTCACATTACCCAGAATCCCATATCGCGTCTCGATTTGCGAGCTTGGATGATGTCCTCGAGCTTTGGGGAGCTGCGCCCACCCGATCTCGGTCACACATCTTCTTCCCTCACTCTTCATGTTGTCGGTGGTCACATCAAGTGCCTGCGGCTGCACGTTGTCACCCTGGACTCGGCGCTAAACGGAAACCAAACTGCCATGCTGTGAAACCCAGCCGAAATTATACCTGTTATTACCGTGCTCCTATGTGCTTGATGCAAATAAAGTACAGTCATGTCCAAATGCGTTCATCAATCCTCGTTTCCATGTATTTGTGCTTTCATCCCGGAGAGGTTTGTCCCCACGTGCCTCTCGCTCATGTCGTCACCAACAATTACCTTGATTCCCCCATGCGCCGCGTACCTTGCCTGAATTAAGCTCAATCCTCAGATCCCTCCGCCGATGCAGCTTCGGATGTCGTATTGCTCCCCATGATGGAGTTGACAAAGTCCTGGTATCTAAACACCTCACGGCGATTTCCTAAACCGCCTTGCATGTTGCGGTTGAAAGCTCGTCTGCCGGTGAATCCCTCTATGACCTTTTCAACCTCGGTCTCTGTAAGCGGTCGCTCGCCGGGCTCTGGCGCGGTGTGCAGAAGCGCATCCCGCAGCTCCGCGAGGTCGATCTGTCCGCTGTCATCGTCGTCGAACGCTGAGAAAGCAGATAGCAACTCGGATTGTGGTGATAGAGAGGCGAGCATCGTAGCAAGGGAATTCAGGAACGCAGCCATTGTCATCGTTTGAGGTGTTGATGGCGGGAAGAAGTTTGACACGTCGGAGGGTTTGGACGGCAGGCCTGGAAAATTTGTTAAACGAGAGAACTCGATTGATATGTTGAGGTTTCCAATCTTACCCAACTGATTCAGCATGTCGGCTACATCTTCCCTATTGATGACGCCATCGCTGTCGCGATCCAGGACCTCGAAACCCTCTCGAAGCTGTCTGACTTGCGCAGGTTGTAAATGCGATATGGCGTTCCCATGGCTCATTGTCTTCTTCAAACCGGGCCGCAGAGGCTGTGGCGAGGCCATGGTGGTGGTTTCGGCTGTGGGTGTTCGTACTCGCGGCGTCTTGCTCTCGGCCGTGTCTGTTGGGGTGGTTGGGTTGCCGAAGCGCCCGTTGTTCGTAGCGTAGGATGCCTTCGTGGGTGACCCGAAAGGCGTCACTTGTGTCACTTGGGTCGTTGAGGTCTGTCGGACTGCTGATGGCGATGCTGGAGATTCTGGTCGTCTGAATGGAGAACTGCGAGGAGAGCCATGAGGCCCTAGTGGAGAAGGTTTGTAGCCAGCGGGCATTGCCTGTTGTGGGTTCTTCAGGTCAAAATTCATGCGACTTTCCAAGAGATGTAATGATCCGCGCGCGAAATGGGCCCTAGCCTACCATATCGAAAAGGTGTTCGGGGCGGGAGCAGCTGTGGGTGGGAAATAGGGAGTGCCTTGCTCTGGATCTTTGATGCCGCGCGCCCACTTGGCAGCAAAGTAAACAATGAGAAATATGGGGATTGGGCCGAGAGACGACGGTAAGCGTACGAGAGACGAGTAGAGGACGGCAATGTAAAGAAGAAAAGCAACTGCTAAAATTGCGTATCGCGTTTCTGGTATCAGTATCGAATAGAATGTATGGTTGAATGGTTCTGCATTGGTTTTAAAATGGCGTTGCAGTTCAACTGTGGAAAGGTCCGATCCAGAGCAGAGACAATGGGTGGCTTTGGGTGACAGATGAATGTAAACAGAGGCGTCTTCTCCGTGACAACCGTAGCCTTGCATGACCCTCCCGTCCGTGCATGGCAATCCCGGGGGGAAGGGGGGGAGAGCCTCATCCCTCAGGGAGGGAGTGAGGTGTGGCTGTCAATATGTGGCTTGACCACAATTCCCTGTGTCAGCTGCCAAATTGACTCTCTCCAGCCACATGGGTTTCATGTAAGGTCCCTTGGGGCGCTAAGCAAAAATTAGGTTGAGAGCGACAGCTCGGACCACCAATCTCTCAAAAGGGGAAAGCACAAAGGACATGGGAAGGCGGGGGGGAGGAACGTGGAAAGGGGAAGAGGCAGGAGGGGACCAAGGGGGTCCTTGGGGGCAGCCGAGAAAAGAAGGCCCTGCCTTTCCAGTTCCATAGTAAGGGAAGGTATTCGTCGGTGGGTGGTCACTGATGCCAGGTGGTGGGCAAGCCGCAAAAGGAGGGGGACTTGAGAGGGATTTTAGGAGGGAAAAGAGGACACTGAGAATCCGTGATCAGCATTGTTCCCGACGCATTCGTCCAAGGCTTTCTCGCTTTCTCTCGCAGACACTGCCCAGTTGGCTCACGGATACGGATCCCAGCTTGAGCCCACACTCGCTGTCAACTACCTGCCTGCCTACGACACACTAACAGCAACGTAGGGCCGCCTCGTGTCTGTTCTTCCCTCTTTGTCTGTCCCCGGGCTGAGTGTCTGACTTGACTGACAGATTGCCCGTCTGTGTGTCGGTCGATTGCCCACCAGCTGGCACTGGCTTGTCTGGCTCCTCCGAGGTACGCGCGCTGAAGAGTTCTGAATCTGAATCTATCCGTAACCACGACCTGCTCTACTCGTCACCTTTGACTAGCCCCGAGCGACACGCGGAGGGCCGCCAGTGTCCGGCGACCACCAACCAGAGGTCCTTGTCGCGGCAATCCATCCAGGGGCACACTGCAAGACCTCCCCCCTCCATCTCAATCCGACGCCCTGTTTGGTTCGCACCAAGAGGTGCGTACCTTGCTTCGGCGCGCCTTAGCTGAGCATTATTCGAGCCGGTGGGGGATCGAATTGGATTGCACAATTTTAAAAAAGAGGAAAAAGAAGCACCGCACTATCAACTATCCCCTGTCAGGAGTCCTGCCTGGTTTGGGACTCCTAGAAACCTTTCTGTACGCACTACTCCGTACGGAAACCTGCCTTTAAGAAGTCAATGATACCAAGAACGCCTGCGGGCAACCCAATAAGAACCGACGAGACCAGAAGACCAGACCAAACGTCGAAGCAGATCATGTCTCGGTGATTTTCTCTTCCACGCATTGACGCTTTCTGCATCGGTCCCCCGACAGGATATACCTGCTCTCTCTCCCCCTCGTGTGCCGGAGGGGCCATCCTGTTTCCGCTGGTTGGCAAAGACTGGTAAATGTCAGTCACTCGCCTGCATCTGACGTTTCGAAGAGCGCATTCGGCTATCGTCTGAGAACGCCTCCACGCGCTACCCTGGACTTGAATACGGTTACCTACCGCGCATACCTACACCACCTTACCAATACCGCTCCTGGACTACCTTGCACCTAAGGATACAACTACGTACTATACCGCCTCGCCAACTCCGTCCTCCCGTTCCCTCGTACTCCGTGCTTCGTACCCATCTACCCTTCCGTCGCCGCCCTTCCCCCCCCTCCATCTCGCATCTTGCATCCTGGCCCATCGACTCGCACTCGGCTTCAAGGACGCCCGACCTCCAATCACCTATTGTACGATTTCAGCGACAACGACCTGGCAAATAATCACTTGATTGCCCTTGTTAATGTCGCAGCATCACCGTCGAATGTCGTTGGCTGCGAGCCGTTAATCTTTCTGGGAAATTGTCAGCAAAGGGCTCCCACCATCGTCGCATTTCTCGATCGGAGACAAACCTACTTTTGCTGCACCTCCACGAACGGACCTCTCGACTGCATTTGGATGGCTGTGGCTACCGGCAGCCTGCGCAACACCTTGAACCCCCCAGCTACCGACTTGTTGAACAACTCCGCAATTTAACATTGCTTTCACAAGCATGGCTTCGACCCAAGCTGCGCTGCCGTTCCTCACGCGCAACTATTCAAACACGCAGACCCAGTACCCTCCACCGCCCAACGGCCCTTGGCCTAGTCGTCGCACTTCACTCTCCAGTTTCCCAGCTTCGCGATCGCCTTCGTCAATGTCCAACACATCTCGCCCGTCGCGATCTCCCCAGCCGCCTCCCATTGCCGAGACGGACCGCTCCTCGAACCCGAGCTCAAAGTCAAAGACACCGTCCACTGGTGTCTCGTCACAACACTCGTCGCTGTCTGCCCCGAGGCGATACAATCCGGATGCGCATCCTCCCCGCAAGTTGCGCTCGCAATACCCGCGAGGTTCCACCGAGAACCATGTCGAGTACATCTTGGTGGCCTCGTTCGATATAGATCGGGGCCCGGTCATGGAGCACCAATACCCTGTTTCCATTACCGGCGACGAGCATATGCTCGCAGAACTCATGTTGCCCGATCAGGCCCATGTTCGGAATCAGGACTGGACTATTTTCTTCTTACACAAGGACACAAGCCAAGAGGAAGAGGACGAGGAACGTAAGGCGAAAGAGGCCAGGAAGAGGAGAAGAAGGCGTTTGCGCAATCGCGCTGCTGGCATCGTCGACGAGGAAGATGACGGCGCGGACTTGGACGAAGATGAGGGGGACCTTGATGACTTGGACGAATACGACGACGAGGATTCCGACGACGGCGAACCCGAAGGCGGAGAAGGCCCGCCGTTGATCTATGTTCTGAACCTGGTCAACACAAAGCAGGACAAAACGGTCAAGAGAGGTGCTGTTGTCAAGGCGATGGCAATCTGCACGAGGCATCCCTTCCTGCATATATACAAGGTGAGAACTTGCTAGCCTTCTGCTCCCCTCGCTTGATCAGCCGGCTTACTTTTATCAGCCCCTTTTGTTGCTTGCCTTGGACGAGTACTTTAAGGCGCCCGTTCCCGAGACGCTGGCGATGCTCTACGATGCCGTCAACGCAATGGACCTGTCTCTCATGCCGAAGCTTAGCCTACTTGAGAGGCACCTGCTTTTGGCTAGTGACAACAAAGATCTGTTCGTGGAAAAGTTTGAGCAAATGATTCAAATGCGGATAGCCGAGGACCGCGGCGAACACCTCTCAGATCAGCCTTTCGATGCAAGTCGAGACCCTCCAAAACTGCCGGGTGTTTCTAGAGCAGGAACAAAAGCGCACGTCGAAGGTGCTTCGCAGTATTCGGTTCCAAGGGACACACACGAGTTTGAAAGCAGAGTCATGTACAAGGGCATACCAATTCCCATCAAAGTTCCCGTCGCTGTCATGCCGGAAACGGTGGGCGACTTTTCTTTGATCAAACTGATCCAGAAGTTTTCGGAGCCACAAGGCAAGGCGCCACAACCGTTCCCCCTGCATCCTCAATTGACGACAAACGGCCCGCATACGCACCCCATCATTGTATTGGTCAATGCGTTGTTGACGCAAAAGCGGGTGATCTTCCTGGGGCACAATATGCCATCAGGCGAGGTTGCGGAGGCAGTCTTGGCGGCCTGCGCCTTGGCATCCGGCGGTACGCTCAGGGGCTTCACGCGTCACGCGTTTCCTTATACCGACTTGACCAAGATTGATGATCTCCTCAATGTTCCCGGCTTCATTGCTGGAGTCACCAATCCGACATTCGAACTGCACCCCGAGTGGTGGGATGTATTGTGCGACTTGCCTACAGGCCGAGTCAAGATCAGTAGCAAGATCGATTCGGCTCCAGTAACGGAGGGGATGGTCTACTTTCAACAGCAAAACCCGTCATACGCTGGGCTTGTCGGAGGCACCTCCAAGGTCGCGGCCGAAAGTGATTTGACAGGCGACGCGGCTTTCATGCAAGATATCCTACGAAGTATCGCGGCAAGGCACGGTGAGAGAGTAATACGCGCCAAATGGCGAGACTGGGTTATCAAATTCACGCGAATCGCAGCTGCGTTTGAGGAAAGTGTGTACGGCGCAAGTGCTCTTTACATTGGCGGCGACGAACTAGAGATGGGTCCGGTGGGCGTGAACGGGCACGGCTACGTGTGGCCTGATGAACAATCGAAACACAAGGAGCTTGCGGGTAATGTGACGAGGATCGAAGGGTGGAGGAACACAAGGAGCTACTACAGCTTCATCCAGGTAAGGGAGCCACGGAATCTGTCATTGTTCCCAAGGATTTAAACTAATCGTCGTAGGATCTCGCACTGCTTTACACAGTGAGGCCGTTGAAGGGCCTCGACTTACACCACATGCACGACCGACTACGGACACAACGGCTCAACCCGATGCAAAGCAAGGAAATCTACGCAGCGTTTCACAAGTATGTCCACTCTTACGACGAGATCTGTTTGCTGTTGAGCGTTGCGCCAGAGTCGCATGCTGGCCTGTTCTACGTCGCACTTGGCCTCTTCCACAAGGACCGCGAAGTGCGCCTCAAGACGGCCGACCTGCTGGAACGCATTGGCGAGCACGAGGCGGGGCAGCACTGGTGGAAGGCTCTCAGCCGGTTCGAGAAACTGGCCTACAACCGCATTCGCAAGGAGATGGACGCCGAGATGCGGGCGAAGCTCGAAAAGGAGGGCTTGAGTCCCGAGGTGGAGAAACGGGTCAGCTAGGCGCTTTTCCTGACTTCTTCGGTTGCATCTAACTAGATATACTCCCATCACGGCCGGCGCTCTCTCTCTCTCATATTACCCGGCACCGGCGTTTCTGCTATATCACGCTCATGTCATGCGCAAAATACTCCATGCGGCAGGAGAATAGGTGCTTTTGGGGGGGTTTTGTTTTTTTCTCTTCACGAAGGTCATGATTGGAACGGGGTGGATGAAACGTCGATTATTATTCTCAAATTTCAAGAATCTCAGCAGCAACCTACTACTACCCTACTTAAAAAAGAAGAACTACATGTCGACTGCGCGCACGCAACGTCTCTTTGTCCTCTCGACATCTTTGGTATTCCGACCCGGCTTGACCTTTGGTTCCTTTCCCTCCCTCACTGCGTGCTGCCTGATCATTGACGTCAACGTTATCGTTTACTTTGTTTACAGTCTTGTCCGACCTTCGAGTCACGCGGAGCCGAGACCCAGGTGCTTGGCAGCGTGGTCTACGTGGTCCTTGGCGAAGGAGGCCATGAAGAAGTAGGAGTGGTCGTATCCCTACACACTCTGGTCAGCGTCTAAAAGTTTGAATATGACGATGAATTGGGCTCAACTTACGTAGTGGTATCTCAGGCTCAGACCCTGGAGGTTCTTCTCCTTGACGACCTTTTCAAAGTTCTCGGGCAGCAGTTGCTTCTGGATGTAGAAGTTGTCACCGAGGCCCTGGTGTCTCTTGTATTAGTGCCAGCTCCCATATGCGTCATTGTGATCATATGAGCTCAAGAAACTTACGACATCAATGAGGGCGTTCAGGGGACCGTAGCTCCAGTTCTTGACGAGCTCGGTGGAGTCGTGCTTGGCCCACTCGGCGCGGTCGTCGCCGAGGTATCCCGTGAAGGCCTTCTCGCCCCAGGGGCACTTTGACGGGTTGGCGATGGGGGCGAAGGCGCTGACGGAGCGGTACATGCCCGGGTGGCGGAGGTAGAGCGACAGCGCGCCGTGGCCGCCCATGGAGTGGCCCGTGATGGAGATGCGGGAGCGGTCGAGCTTGCCTGCGAACTCGCGGAAGAGCAGCTCGGGGAGCTCCTTTGTGATGTAGGTCTCCATTTTGTAGTTTTGGCGGAAGGGCTCGCGGGTGGCGTCGACGTAGAAGGAGGCCGCCTCGCCAAAGTCCCAGGAATCGCGCTCGCCGGCGAGGTCGAGGCCGCGCGGGGAGGTGTCTGGGTAGACGACGGCGAGGCCGCGGGCGGAGGCCTGGGATTGGAAGAAGCCCTTTTCGGTGCAGTTGTCCGGGGTGCAGGTCAGGCCCGAGAGATAGAAGAGGACGGGGACGGCGCGGGTGGTTGCCTGCGGGGGCAGGTAGAGGTTCACGGCCATGTCGGTGCCGGTGGAGTTTGACTTGTGGGAGAGCTTGAGGAGCTGGCCCCCAAAGGAGGTGATGGTCGCCTTGGTTTGGAAGGTTGCGGTGGCCATTGTTGCTATTTTGCTGTTTTGGGTATCAACTATGTGTCAATTGGGTGTTGAAAGGGGGGTATATAATGCTGTTCGTTATCAAGCAAGACAAGAGATGTTGAAGGGAGTGGGGGAAGAAGAAGAGCTTGAAATTATTCTACGCCTGGAAGAAAGGAAAAAAGAGAGGGCCTGGGGGGTATCAAGAGGGAGGGCGGCATCTGAGGAGGTCTAATAAATAAAAACACCGAGTTAAGTCCACTCGAGTTCAGATCGGAGAAGTGGAGGAGGAGGAGCACAGAGAGAGAGCTTGGCTTGGCTTGGATTCATCTCTACCCCCCTCCGTCTCGTCCTGCCATTGACCGTTTGTCCCTCCTTCATCATGATGCCAATTGTACCCCACCATGGACCGCCGAACGCCCAGCAGGGATGCAGGAGCGAACCCCTCCAAGGTCTCACCTAGCAAGGTGTGCCGTGTACAAGTGCTGCTAGGCGTATAACATACCAAAGGTGGTAAAGCTACCCGGCAGAGGAAAATACTTACGTACGGCTAGGTATAGCTACAGCTACTCCGTACGAATACCTAAGCTATCTATCGCCCGGCGATCCAGTTTGCGTTTGTAATGCATTGTGTGGGTGCGAGGTCTTTTCACTTCATGCTCTCAGCTGCGACGAACCCCGCATTGGAGGGGCAAGCCCAGGAGACACTTTCCCGGGAAGGTACCCGCTGTTGCTTATAATTCGGTACCAATGTTCGGTAGCTGTCCCGAAAGCTGAGTGGTCCCCCAGAATGACAGCTCCCTTCAGAGTTCTCGGCATATTATTTTAATTCTTCTCACATCAACTACCAGATTCCGACTACCAAGACGCTTTCCCTCGTATCATGCCATGCTATTCCAAGAATACAACAGCCTCATCCTGCTCCGTCACAGTAATCTCTCTCGCTCTTGTCTCTGCTGTTCTACAGTATGTATTTCTTCAGGGAACGCTCAGTGCGCGGAAAGTCAAAGTCCCGACTCAAGGCATTGAAACTTTTCCATCGTGGTTTGGTGTATATTGACCGTATATCCTCTTTGGGACCAACGAGCATGCCCGGTTCCCCAGCATTGGTCAACATGCGAACTCGATGTGAACTCGATTTCGAAGGATCGGCTGGTCCTTGCTGAGAAGGCTTCAGTCGGACACGGCGGGTTGGCGGCACACACCAAAGTTTACTACATGAGCAGCAGGCTTTGATGGACGGCGAGCTTGCTCCCTACCGGGTGCTCTTCGCTCTACAGCTGGCGAGAAATACACGACTACTGACCAAAGCTTGTGGACGGCCAATCGCAATTGTTCTTCTTCATCTTCCCCAGCTGTCAGCAAATCTAACCCCCGGACGACTCGCTAGAAGCATGCGGTCAATTTGCTTGCATACCAAAAGTTGGACTCTACTTCTTCAGCCATTGGGAGCGAGAAGCTACCACAAGCATATGCCAGATTCGCTGCCACCGAGCGCAAACCTGCATGCGAGAGGTTCATGCTGTCCTGTCACAGGGACGACAGTTGGGATGGACTCGCAGAGGGCCCGAGAGCCGATTGAGAGTCTGTTCCACGCTTTCTCGAACGACGCCACGCAAGGGAAAGCGAGGAAGGCACCCGCCACACAAGGACTCAAAAGACCAGTCCATGATTCATACCGTTTTGTGGTTTCGGGTTCGGATGACTATATTGGAGGCTTGAGGGTTTGAAGATCGAGCCGCGCCATCGTCAGCAAGGCGACAAGAGACGAGAGCCTCGAGGTTTTCTCTGGATTGCGGGCTCTTGGGGAACAAGATGCCAAGACGGTTCTGAGTATGCGCTGGTCCACTCGGTTTTGCACCCGCTAATCGCGAATATGGATCATAATTTGGCGCCTGGTTGAGCTTTAAAAGGCAGTCCCAGCATTCACGCCAACAGCTCTATGGATCATGACACAACATGCTAACTCGCGCAACGGACTGCCCAACTGAACGAATTAGCCAACTCGCCTGCGTATGATTTGGTCCGGCATAGAGACGGGTGCAGACTTCGGGTCTGCCATACCTGACCGCCGCCAAAAGGCTGCGAAAGACTCGAGCTCGAGGGAGCATAGAAGCATGAAGCATGAAGCCGCCCTCAGGAGACTGACTCCACTCCTGCACCCGACACGTCCGCATCTGGTCCGTGGTTCGTCGCGATCGCCCCCTCCAAGGCGGACGAACCGGAAGAGATCGCTCGGGTGACGGGCCGCAAGGTGGCACCTCCGTGTGTTTGGGTCCATGATGGCACGAACGTCATGCAAAACCTCTGGACGGGCCGGCTTGCCCGGGCAGTTAGGAGAACCAGGTTATCCCCTGGGTGGGAGTTGAGAAGGCTACACCCGCAACGACGGCGAACGGGATCGCTCGTACGCTTGGGCGACTAGAATACACCTGTACTCGAGCCCGGAGTAGTTCTCCGGACTCGTGGTATTGCTCGTTCGTTGGCCTTGTTGTCGATATTCTTGACGATCGAAGAAATGCATGTTTGACTCGTTTCCCATCTCTTGCTCGAGTTCAGATTCAGTTTACAAGCCACCTGCTCATCCCATATTTCTCACACAGGTTCGCGACGGAGCCATGCTAGGTAGATACGCTGAGGGAAATGTCGTCGGCTCATCGACCTTCTCACCATGTCAGAACGAAGCTGGGTTCCCTATGAGCAGACGACTGGAATCATGCTTCTGTACGTAATGGATGTGCAACTTTTCATAGACCTGAAGCTCGGCCAAGGTAAAGAACCTCCGGCCAAGAACTAAAGTAAAAAAAAAAAAGACAATCTCATCCCAACGCCCGGTAGGTATTGTACAAAAATAAAGCAAAACACAAACGCCAAGACCAGTCCATATGCCCCCCCTCCATGCAACCGCCATTGGTCCAGCCTATTCCATTCCGTAAGCCATCCTTGTTTACGCCAGTCGTAATTCTCTCCTCTGGGCCAGCACTACTGAAGATGCAATGCGATCGACAGCAACGTGTCCAGTTCGCCAAACATCCGCATTCTTCGTCATATTATACAAATCCAACAAGACTGGTGTAAGTGGCAGTGTGCCTTTTGATCAACCAAGTTGTCGGGCGTTTCCTGTTCGTACCCTTAGTTGCGAGCCTTTGGCTTTGCCAGCATGTTGAGTCGACTCAGACTCATACCGCCACGCTTCTTCGTGGGACTCGGCGACTGAGCAACGCGAGGGCTCTGAAGCTTCTTGCCGATAGTGCCCGGGGTAGCACCCATCAGTCTGGGGGCCAGGAGAGCATCGCCCTCGGGCACATGCTCGGCCTTGCGCCTCTTGCCGGCCCTGTCACCAGAATCCACCTCAAGGTCTCCTTCCTCTTCACGAGCTCGAGCCCGCTTCTTGTTGGTCATTCCATGGGGCTTTCCGGCCAGGAACTGCATGGGAGACCTGTTCTCCTTGTTGGAGGTGAACTCGGGGCCAGTGGGGAAGCTGCCCGGCATGTCAAGCGAGGCCCGCACATGACGGACACTGGCCTGTCCAGCAGTCGAGCCGAAACCAGTCGGAGAGGCGCTACCGAATCGGATGGTGTGGTCGCTGCGGAAAGTGAATGTGCCAGGTACAGTCGGAGGCAGAGGCTTGATGCTCTCACTGGCGTTCTCGGTCGCCTTGTCAGACGGGCTTCCAACATTCAGTTCGGGATAGAGATTCTCGCCCTTCTTTCGCTGGGTGACATTGCCGTTGCCGAGCATGGCGTCGAGGCTGGGGTACTCAACCTCTCCATTCTTACGGATAGGGCTTATGCTCGCAAAGGCTCGGTGTGCAACTGTATTCGGAACATCGGCGGCTCGGTTAGTGTCCGGGGTGAAGTCGACTCTCTTAAACAACTTTCTTCGCGGAGTCGTGAACGGAACGGCGGGAACCGTCTTCTCTGCAGCCTGCGGTGCAGGAGTCTGGGAGATGCTAGAAGCGGGCTTGGGAAGAGCACTCTTCGTCTGGTTCAAGGCTCCCTTTCCGCCACGAAGAATCGACTTGACTCTTTCGAAGCGACCGGGGCTCACAATTCGGCGTTTCAGCTCGGCCGTCTTCTCCAGCGCACCAAGGTTGTTGGTAGTGGCAGACTTTGTGAGACCACCCAGATCAGGCTTCGAGGGCGATTTTCTGAGGATTCCAAGCTCGGGTTTTGACGGTGACTTGACGAGCGATCCCAGGTCAGGCTTGCTGGCTGACTTGGTGAGAGTGCCAGGTAAGGGCATCTTGGAACCAGCAGCGCGAGCCAGGGAAGATGCAGTGGGGCTCGTGAGGGAGGCCAGACTGGGCTGAGATCGAAGGCCAGTAGGCGCATCTGTTCCGCTAGACTTAGGACGCGGGAGAGAGCTGCCGTCGCGAGAAACTGGCCGGGCAGTGGTGGCATCGTCCTCGAAACGCTGTCGCATACGCTTGACTGATGAGGGCGGTTCAATGTTGGCAAAGATACGAGACTTGGGTCGAGGTCCAAGAGTCGACTTTGTGGAACTGCTGGAGTCCGCATCGTCCAGGTTGGCCTTGGACGGAGAGCGCTTGAGGCTAGACTTCTGCTGCGAGGGCGTATCGGGGATGCCCAAGTTGATCTTGGACGGTTTCTTCAAGATCGACTTCGGGTGAGTGGGCGTATCGTCGACGTTCGGCTTGGATTGAGATCGCTTCAGAACAGATTTGGGCTGCGTCGGCGTGTCATCCAGGTTAGCCTTGGAGGGCGATCGCTTCAAACTAGACTTGGGTTGCGTAGGCGTATCGTCCAGGTTCGCCTTGGACTGAGTCCGCTTCAGGCTCTTGAGAGGAGTGACCCGGCCAGGCTGGGCTCGGAAGGCTGAAGGATGACCTTCGATAGAGTCCATCTTCTTGAACTCAGCCATGTGGACAGCGCTGAAGCGGCCAGACTTGCCCCTGGCCTTGGCAATCCTGCGGCCGTTGATCTCTTCGTCCTCTCTCTCCAGCTCGCGCTTGGCCAGCAGTTCGGCCTTGATTCTGGCTGCCTCCTCGCGCAGCTCGTTCATCATCTGCTGGGCATCGCTGCTCAAGCCATTATCGCCGGTAGGCTGGGCGACGCGGAAGGTGAAGGGCGACTCGGGGACGCCCGTGGCCTTGAATGGCGTCTTGGAAGGCGTCGCCTGAGGATCGGCCTTCTTGTCTGAGGGGTCCATATCTCTGAAGCCGAGCCAGGTGGCGGAGGGAGGTGCTGCGGTGGGGTGAACCTTGCTCGGGTGCATTTCCGACAACGGGGCCTTAATGTTTGAGTGGGAAGAGGGCGTCGCGGGGTCGTGGTTCGGGACGGCGAGCGCATTCAGACTCTCAGCGACCTCTTGAGCAGGAGGAGTATCATCGCGTTCGGCAACAGAGGCCAGAGTGGATTTGGCCTTCGGCTATAGATAAAGAAAAAAAAATTGTGTGAGTTAGGCGCCGCGCCGTTTGTTTACAGAAGCGGTCAAAGAGCGTAGCCTGTTTGCTTACCTTGGGCGTGTTGGTGCTGGCCAACCGGGCCGAACGACGGCGAGGCGGCGACGACATGTTGACTGTTTGCGAGTGAGAATTGTCAAGCTCGTATGCGTGAATGTCGGTGACGATCGAGAGGAGAGCAAAGAGACGGAAGAAGTCGAGCCAGCGAGTCCCTGGTTTGGAAGAGGAAGGGTTGATGATGTCAGGCGAGAGAGGAGTGGATGGGGGTTCCGGGCTGCGGTTGCGGTACGTAGAGCGCGACGGGGATATTTTGGAGAGGGGCCGCTTCGTTTGTTTACATTGCGCGCTGTGATCTGAGCTGTGATTGGATGGCAGTTGAGGGACGGCCCAAGCTCTGGACCCCTTGGCTCTGTGATCTTTGGCGGGATGAAAGTGGGGGGGGGGGGGGCACAGTGAAAGTTCAGAGAAGCCATGGGTTTCTACGCTTTTTTGGCTGCGAATTCACAGTGGAAATTTCGTGGTGCTTCTTCTCTTGACGATTACAGTACGACCAGTGTTTACTCGGATGGCCCTCGACGTGCTCCTCGTGGGTCAGAAGACAAGGGGAGCGCCTGGCTAGGGACCCACGGCCACTTATTCTCGAACCCTCTCTTGTTTCAAGAAAACCGGCGTATCTCAGCTTGTTTGGCCCATGGCATGTTGTATCCGCACACTGCCTATCGCCTATATAGTATAGCAGGCCGTCCACGTGCTCCTGTCTCTTTTATCCCGAGGAATGCGGTGCAAAGAGACCGTTGGATCTAAGCAGTGCCGAAGGCATAGCCCAAGCCGAGCGTGAGCCACGATGGCCCGCGCTTCGAACTCAATTCTCGTCGGTATCTACTGCGTAGATTGACCAGTGCCAATCCCGTGGGGAACAGTCTCTACCTCTGCTTCTCAGTCCTGGCCCTTGGTCTTGTCGGAGGGCTAATGTTCAGCGATACTTGAAATTCTCTTGCTTTCACGTTGTCTCGCAGTGAATCACGTCTGCAATGTTGTCTCGTACATAGGCTTCCATATAGCTAATGAAAGCACATGAACTTTACCTTGATCTATATCACACATATTACCATCAGAGATTAGCGAACGCTTGCTTTCAAAGTTATTACTCGGATTTCACAATCTCATATCACTCTTGGAATAAAGACTTAGGTCAATCTGGTTTGAAACGTCATTCTTCGATGGCCATTATCTATAATTCCGAGCGGTCGTCGATGCGTTGCAGCAAATCCCAATCCAACCTGTTAGGGCCAGAGGCCCAATGCTCACGAGAAGCCTCAATGTTGAGCCACCTATCCAGTGTATAAAGTTGGCACCCGCACAGCCGTAGACTATTCCATGGTATAAATGCATGTGTGCCCTGCCACCCTTGTCCATGCCTATCCTTGTTGAAATGTGTACCCGCCAATATAAACAAACAGTCCTTAACGCCGCCGATTGAGAGAGGTTTGATTTCTCAATTTGATGATCCTACCAATGCCACGCCGCCTTTTCAATGTGTAGAAGCGATGGCACCTGTGATGCCCAGCAAGGCCATTCCCATGAAACCGAAAAAGATGCAGAGATTCCGATTGTGGTTCAAACTTAGCGCCTCAACAAAGAGCTGAAGGCCGACGCTCACCATGATTCCAGCCGTAATGGCAAACATGCAAGCGTAAGAGACAGCATTCGGCGTGAGGTGAGTATGCTTCGCAAGTTTGAACCACAACACAGCAATGCCCGCACCCAAAGGCTGGCTAAGGCCACCGAGGATCGCGGCCCAGAACATAGCCCTCATGCGACTCCCAAGCGCCATGTACAACGGCAGTGCCATGGCAAATCCTTCAGTGATGTTGTGGACGAACAGCGCCATGAAGACATTGAAACCCAGTGCCGGATTTGCGTGGTTCGTTGCGTAAGTAATGAAACCCTCTGGGAACTTGTGAAGCGCAATGGCGATTGAAGTCTGCAAGCCTAGAGAGAGGAAGGCATTGGTAGGTACGTGATGATGATGTTGCGCCTCGACATCTTCGTCCGCGTGTTCGCCGTCACCGTGAGCGTCATGATCGTGATGCGATTGATCGTGGCCATGACTGTGACTGTGGTCGTGGTGGTGATGCGTCTCATCGTGCTCCGGCACCGGCAGAGGCTCCCTCGAAGCTGCGCGGCTAGTTCGCATTGTCCCACTGATTGGAGAATTACACGAGGAACCACCCTCTTCCAAGTCTTCCAAATCCGTATGGCTAGGAGCGTAAAAGTGCCCTGTATTGGTGCGCAGGATAGCCGGAGGCTTTGATGTGGATGTCGAGCGGCCGTTCAGGTGCTTGAAGCACTCCTGACCACAAGGATCCGTGTATCCAAAGCATGGCCCCTCTTCGTCGCAATTCGTCTTCGTGTCTTTGACGAAGGACATGACCCGTTGTTGGACTTGGGCCATGGACGGTCGTCTATCCACGGTGGGGCCACGGCTTCGCGAGGGTCGGGTCGTGGGGGTAGCGTGATTGGTGCTGAGACTCAGATTGCCCCTACTCGAGGCATGGCGCTTCGCCATGGGTGGTGCGCCGTTCTCGTGTGCAACCTCTCCATTCAGAAGTGGTGTAGACTCGGTAGCGTGGCCATTCTTTGCTATTCTATCAACAAGCGGCCGTCGAGAAGAGCGGCGACTAGAGGTATACAAAGAAGTCTTTCTGCTCTGGCTGCGCGATCGGGTATCGGTCTCGTTATGGTCATGCGTATGGTCGCAATCGACAACGTGAGATGGCATGTACTGATGCAGTAGGCGTGAAATGACCTGAATGCCAACAAAGCCTCCAATGAAGCAGGCCATGATAAGGAACCCAGCGATCTGGTCTTGGAAGCCATCCTCCTTAAGGTATTGTTTTGCGGATGGGAGCATGTTGTTCAACGCTGAGTAAAGCTGTTTTGCAAATATAAAGTCAGTATGCGTTCGCCAGAATCCGATTGCGTGAGCTTCTGGGGTTCAACCCACCATGACACCGAAACTCAGACTTAGAGAGCATGCCAGGAAGGCATTGCTGTCTTGTATCCTAAAGTTGCGTTTCCCGGGGAGGTATCGTATAACGAGGTCGACACAGATGATAGATGCGCCCACGACACAAGCTGTCAAGCAAGCAAAAGGTTAGCCTATGTTCGTCGTAGGAGGCCAAGGCAGGACGCAGTGCGTGTTTGATCACCCACCTATTCCGCTCACGATGCACATGATCCACCCCCTGGTGTCGTTGTCAAGTTCCGTCGACTCCATGATGGGCAGCTCAGCTCAACACCTCCAATCGATGGCTGTAGGATGTCTGTGTGCTCGGCGCATGCAGAATGGGATGCGTGATTTGATCTTCTTCTCGTATGCGATTCGACCTATATGGTTCTCGAGTATCGTCGCAATCCCAGGAATTTGAATACGGTATATGGTTTAGGTGGCTGCGTCCGCAGCAGAGCGGCAGGCCTCTGACGTAGGGTAAGGTTGTATGTGCGCAAGGACCCGGTTGAATCGCAAGTGGTGTACGGTACGTAGGTTGGTCGTGGAAGACGCAGGTAGGATAGCTGGTGTATGAAAGGATATCAAGGTGTTAAGGTGAGGCCTTGAAGGTATTCGCCACGGGTTGGTGAGGAGAGAAGAGAAGAGGAGCGAGGAGGAGAAGTGAAGGCGTAGGTCTAGGGAACGAAGGAGTGTACGGTAATGTTGCAGAGAGAATAAGGTAAGGTGGTGATGTCGATGGCCGCTAGTAGATCAAATGCGTCTTTGCGCGCAGACTGGTGGGGAGACTGGGAGAGACTTCTGCGCCTTAAGCTTTCCACCTGCGTGGGACGTGGATTCGGGGGCGCTGAATCTGGCTCTGGCTCTGGCTCTGTTGGCGGGGCCGGTGCGTTGTTTCCCAGTGATGGTCCATGGCTGGGGAGGGGGGGGGTCTTATGGGCCTGCCTTTTTCATGGGCTTTTCTTGCACCGGATTTTGAGAACCTTGATGGCCTTTCCCAGTCAGACTCGTCACCTTACTGATTAGTATTATGAGGGAGTCTCATGTCCCGACAGAGTCCGTTTCCCTTCCATTCTACCTTGCATGCTTTCTTCTGATTTGGTCTCGTACCTACAGGCTGGTGCTACTAGGTTTATTCATCCTTCTTTTAGTCGATTGCCGCCCTGCAGCTTGCCGTCTGACCCTCCCCGAAAGCAACCCACCTTTTCTTCCTTTCTGATGCAGGAAACATGCGGCTCTTTTTCTAACGAGAGTTGAAGCGATGAACCAGCCAACACTAGGTACACTGAGAACGTAGGTTGTTTCGATCCTGCTGAGCCGGGCAAAGTCACGAAACAACGCAGAATGGTGCTATTGTTCGCCCCTTTGTTGGGGATCCCTCGCCCATGTCCCAGACCGAGTCAAGGCATGTTGACAGCTCACGTCCGTGAATGGATCAAGTCTTGGCTTTGAGAACCCGGATGGCGGGACGAGGTATCCACGTACCATACCTGACCTTACGAAGTACCTTATTCCTCGAGCCCCGTGATGTGCGCTAGCCGCCAACTCACTGAAGCCGCCCGAAGCGCCCTGCTAACAGAGAAGACTGCGCAACACGTGAAAGATCTATATTGCAATTGTGGTAGAAGCGGCATGCTAATGTTGTGTCTTATTTGAATGCTTGATGCCAGTAGGCCAGGATCCCTCTCCAAAAAGAGAGTTTACGTCGCGCGCGCAGGGCAGAAATGCGCCGCGAATCGGAGACTGGGATTTGGTCATCCGCTAGGCCCCGCCCTCACCGAGATACCGATCCCGGTGAGTATGTCACACCGAAGTCGTCGACCTCAACTTTTCCCATGGGCCCCTGCTCTGGTTTCCTTCCCACCCCACATCCACGGTCCACCTGCCTCACGCCGGCAAATGCTCGGGACAAGGAAGCTGCGTGGCTGCATCTCCTGCCGGCTGCCGCACTGAGCTGTTCCTTTTCCGAGTAGGTCCCTGGAAATCGCCGCCCCGGGCTATGCGCTGCCGACCGTTGCCCAAAATTTTCCAGCTCCGAGCTCCAGATCCCCGTCCCGTGAGGTGAGACACCCACCACACCAACACCAGCAACATCATCACATGCCCTCTTCTCCTTGCCCCGTGGCCAGAGTAGTGTCAGCAACAGCGGATCCTTGAAATCGGGCAACTTTTCCAACTCCCTCTTCCACCATCATATCGTGTCAGTTGCAAGAGACAAATTAAAAAAAAGGCCGATACCGTCTCCCCACGAACCGAACCGTCGCCATGTCGAAAACCACTTCCATCGCCCTCATGGCGCTAGGCGCCGGAGGCGGCGCCGCGCTCACGGCCTCGATCTACTCCATGCGCTCCCAAAAGCAACCTCCCACCGCGACGACAACGGCACCGACGACAACCTCCTCCTTCTCGACAGCTCCCACCGTCCCCGTCCCCAGCACGCAAGTCTTCGCCAACCCCAACGCCGTCCCGCTCCCTCCCTCACCCTCCGGCGGCCCGGGTCCCGTTCCCGTAGCGTCAGGCAGCCCCGTCGACCCAGCAGGCATCTTCGAATACGGCTTCCCGGGTCCCGTAGCCGACCTCGCGACCCGGCAAGGGCTCGTCTCCTCCTTCGACCGCCGCACCCGCAACCCGCACTACGTCGTCGAGCACATCACACCCGCCTCCCTCGCCCAGCGCGACGGCGACCGCAAGCACAGCGTCTTCCTCGAAGACGCCTCCGTCCCCGAAAAGTTCCAGGCCAAGCTCAAGGATTACTTCCGCAGCGGCTACGACCGCGGCCACCAGGTCCCCGCCGCCGACTGCAAGTGGTCCCAAAAGGCCATGGACGACACCTTTTACCTCACAAACATGTGCCCGCAGGTCGGCGACGGCTTCAACCGCGACTACTGGGCCCACTTCGAGGACTTTTGCCGCCGCCTGACGACGCGGTACCCGTCTGTCCGCATCGTCACCGGACCCTTGTACCTCCCCAAGCGCGACCCCGTCGACGGCAAGTGGTACACCAAGTACGAGGTCATCGGCAACCCGCCCAACGTCGCCGTGCCGACGCACTTTTACAAGGTCATCTTCGCCGAGGACGGGAAGGCCGGCGGCAACGTCGCCATTGGCGCCTTCGTGATGCCCAACGCGCCCATCCCCAACAGCAAGCCGCTGTCAGAGTTTGAGATGCCGCTCGAGGCCGTGGAGCGCGCTGCGGGACTCGAGTTCGCGAGCAAGCTTGCGCCGCAGCGCCGCAAGAGGCTCTGTACCGAGGCGACGTGCGCGATTGTCGTCAAGGAGTACGCGGATAGGCAGAAGCAGATTGGTGGCGGCGGCAAGGGCCGTTCATAGAATGGATCGGCGGGGTTGCTGAAGGATCACGGAGGAGTGCGTGGGGAGGTTGCTTTCCGATATGGACCGTTGGGGTTTCTTCTATTTGGCGGGGATTTAGCATGAGACCGAGCTGGCTCTCCATAGTTGTCCTTTGCTTTCACATATGTACCATTACTGTACCTTGGAAGGTGGAAGCGACCGAGGATAGAGAGAGAGAGAGACAGAAACAGAGCAGGGGTCGGCTGCATCGCATATTTGCATACACAGAGCTACGACACAAGCATCATGCGAAGGGATCCCAAGCCACAAGCAGTGGGGCACATGTACACTAGACAAGCCTGGTCAGTCGACAGTTGTCGACAGCATGCCTTCGCATACGTATATCATCACATTGTCCAAAGATGCAGAGTTCCTCGAGTACCGTGACTTGACTTGTGTGTTTTTTGGTTCCCCCCCAGCGCCGGGGTATCATCAACCCGTTACTTCCTCCTCAAAGCCACTATTCGTACACTGAAAGGACCGTCGAGTGCCGGAGAAATCCAAATCGACGACTTCCGAGTCGTATTTTGCCTCCCTACCACCCGTTTGCGGTTTCCACGCCCCCTACGCCCGCCCCAATTCTACTACAGTTTCGCTCGCCTAACGGGACCGCGTATAGTTCCCACGTCGCTGCTCCTGCTTCAGACTCTCCTCCTGACTAGGAAGCGGCGCCCGCCTGCCGCCACGGCCACCGTCGTCGCGGTCTCTGTGGTTGCTGTTGTTCGCGCCGGGAGGCGGCGGCATGGACATGGGCATGGGCGGGAACCCGGGCGGCGGCACGAAATTCGGCGGCGGCACCATGCCGGGCGGCGGCGCGAAGCCACCTGGTGGCGGGGGAGGTAAGGTGCCGCCGGCCTTTTGGATCATTTCAGCAATCTTGGCCAGGTCGGCTGGGTTGCTCGGGTCGATGCCGCCGGGGAGACCTGGGATCATCGGCGGCGGCGGTGCACCGTTTAGCCCGGGCAGGGGGAAGGGTAGGGGCGGAGGGGGTGCGCCACCTGCGCCGCCGACGCCGGGGATCATCGGCGGTGGCGGGACGGGACCGCCTGCGCCGCCGTTCTGCGGCATCGAGAGGCCCGGTAGGCCCGGTAGTCCAGGAAGACCAGGGAGGCCTGGGAACCCAGGGACCATGGGTTGCTTGAGAGGCATCTTCTGGTCGACGAGGCCGTCCATCTCGTCTTCCATCTCCATCTCCTCCTCCTCCTGACGCTGGCGGCGCCCGCCGCGGCGGTCCCATGTGCCGTTGGCCTCGGCGGCGGCCTCGCCGACGTGGTAGCGGTCCTGGAAGACGTCTGCGTCGCCGGGCCGCTTGCGAGACCAGAAGCGCGTGATGCGGTCGTTCGAGCCCGAGGCGAGGATGTGGCCTAGCGGGTGCCAGTCGAGAGACCAGATGGCAAAGTCGTGGGCAAAGGGGACCTTGTGGGCGGGATATATCGTCTGCGCCGGGGTCGTCGACGGGTCGGAGCTGTCGTAGGGAGCTACGGAGTTTGCGTGACCGGCGGGCGTGTTGGGCTCGTCTAGGATGTAGTGGTAAAGGGAGCCGTCGTGGCCGCCTGTGCTGAGGAGGTTGGAGTGGACTGGGTGCCAGGCGATGGTCGAAATGTCCTTTTCGTGGCCCTTGAGCAGGCAGATGTCGCGCATCATTCGGAGGTCGAAGACGCGGGCCGTCTGGTCTCGTGCTGACGTTGCCAGGCAGTCGCCCTGGACCTTTTCGAACAGCGTCTTTGTGATTGTGTTTTTGTGGCCGTGGAGGGTGGTCAGGCACCGGCCTGTCCTGGGATCCCACAGCTTGACCAGATGGTCTTTTGAGCCTGATACTAACAAGCCCTTTGTCGGATGCCAGTCGCAGCTCTTGGCGTCCCAGCCGTGGCCCTTGAGGGTCGACTCCTCCACTCCTCCAGCAAAATCAAAAATTTTGAGCGTCGAGTCGTCGCATGCAGTGACGAATTTGGAGTCGTTGGGGCTGAATGCGAGGTCTCTGACCGGGTCGTTATGTGCGGCGATGCTCTGAAGGTTGTTGAAATTGGGCTGCCAGTACTTGACGCTTCCGTCGTGGTCGGCAGAGATGAGCCAGTCGTCGTTGTGAGAATAGGCGAGAGCTCTGATGGCGGAATCGTGGGCCTGCATAATGGTCTCAAAGTTGAATCCGGTACCGTTCCATAATGTGAACTCTCCGCTGCTCGACGCGGTCAACAGGCGGCGTCCTTCTGGCGTCCACCTGACGACGTTGACCGGGTGCTTGATCTTGTTCAGTGATGAGTGTAGGTGCTTCACTGGGATTGTGTCACCGGGATCTGTCCTCCTCGCGGCGGGTGGTATGAACTGTGAGCATGTTAGTGTCAGGGATGCAGATGAGGAGAAGGCGGCCTTGTAGAGGACTCACATCAACGATGAAGCTGGCACTAGGCCTCTCGACTTCTCCGGTGTATGCATCGCCGTCAAGTGGCGAGCGATGGCGCATCCAGTTGGCGACGGTTGAGCCATAATCAGTAACAGGACCTGGGGACGTCAGTTATATGCTCGTGGAAGCTAGTCTTTGTCTCAAGCGCGCAGGAGTTTGAGATGAGAAGTCCAGATGGTGTTCGCCCCTGTCTCTCATCATGTAGGCTGAGGGCTTCCGCTCTGGGTATTCTACGCATGAGCTCGTGCTAGAGAATCTAGGTAAAAACTCACGTCGACCCCTGGCTCTCACGAAACCGCCATCTTGGCCATCTCCATCACCGCCTGGGCCTCCTCCTCCTCCTCTCCTGCCATGGTGATCCCCTCGAGGATCATACGCCATCTTTAAACTCTCATGAGGGTTTCGCAATCTCTCTTTGTTGATATTGAGCTCATATGTAGTTTATGGCTGATGAAATAAACCCCGAAATTTCAGTAAAATGTGAATTGGCGCTTGTTGGTGAGGGAGCTTCAGCATTGTTCGGTTCCACGAGGTTGGTACGTCGCCAATGACAGTGAAAACGACCGCGACGCGTGCACAGGCCAGCTACTTTTCTCGCAGTCACATGACCCAGGGAGCTGAGAGCTGGGAGCTGGGAGCTCTGCTGTGGACTGAAGGAAGGATGCACAGAGGCACGTCCCTTCCAACGTCGTCAATTTCGGTCGATGAGCTAATGCAGCCTGGGTACGTACCCGCTCACTTCCCGGGAAAGGTCGACGGCCCACGGTTTTTATCGGTTTTCTTATCCGGGCCAATATCGGGGCGCCCATGTCCCAAATTTCCATTCCCATGCCGCGAATGCCCAAAAATATCCCGCGATTCTTCGTGAGGTGATAATTTATGGCAAGGTGCGATTTCTTCTGGCCCCTCTCCCCACTGCCCAGTCAGTCAGGCACTTTCACATGTGATTTTCCAGTTGCAAAGCCACGGCTCCCTCCTCGTTTTTCTCTAGACTCTGACTCCCAAGTTCCCTGGACCCACGAGGTGAAGCCCATGTTGGACCACTCAGAGCTGCCACCGGGGATCGCCGTCACTATCCGTGGAGCCGTAGAGACCCTTGGCGTGCATTGGATGCATGCGACTTTTCTCTCTCTCTCAAGGCCTCAACTTGCCTAGGCTGGCGGCGTCAGGATGCAGGATGTGTTGGGTGATTTTAAACACAACGGGCTTTTTGCTCTCTGTCTCTCTGGGCTGTCTCCTTCTCTGCGGTCATGCATTAGCGCTGGCTTTGAGGCGCTCTCCGTTGATCCAGCCAGGTTCCGGGTCAGACAGCTCAACGACCCTGACATTCTCAAGGTCCCCCCTTCCAATCCCGCCCCAATGGGCCGTGCCATCGTATCTACCTTACCTTACCTTAGTACCTTGGCCCGTCGTCACTCGTCTCTCTCTTTTTCGTAAATTCTGTTTTGTTTACTTCATCTCTCCTGCATTTCCATGTCTCTGATCAGTTCTCTGCATCGCATCTCTTCAACTGGCCCGTCCTGCACGCCGTCTGCATTCTTGTCGTCAGCGCGCCTCCTCTTCCATCATTCCTCCACGTTGATGAACGAATCCCCACGCTACAAGGTCTGATGGCGTCGGCCTAGCTTCCTCCACCTGGTTTTCCCTCCGACTACATACCTCACTTACCTTTCCCCCCCCCCTGTGCCTTGACGTACCCCCTTCTTTAAAGCTACCTCACCACTCAATCATTTTCCTGCACCTCAGCCATTGCCCCTCACCAGGCACAGCCAAAAAGCCAATGCGCCCTACCTGGACCTTCCAATCCAGATAAAATAGCTTCTCCTCAGTTCTGAAAGGAGCTCAAATCGATTCGCGGGCGCCGTCCGTTTTCCCTTTGGAAACGCCGGCTACAAAGTCAATCCGTACTCTTCATCTTGCCTGACCCGGCCGCGCGCGGTGTCTTGCATTAGAGATCTATACTAACGAGTCCGATATCTTATCGCGCTTGCCACCACTTCACTCCCTGCATTGCATATACATAGCTCTTCCCTGACAGCCTACCTACACGTCTCCTCACTTTATACTTTCACCCATCTTTCCCCCTCGTCATCCACTACGGCCGCTTTTCCTTTTTTCCTCCTCCTCTCTCTCTTACATTCTTGTTGAGGACCCAATAGCTCCAGGGACGTCTTGCCCGTCATGAACACGGCTACGGTGACGAGCCTTGAGAGCTCAAGCACCACCACTACCTCCTCTCTGCGTAACAAGCACAATGGCACCTCCAATGGCACCTCCAACCCCAAGGCCGCCGTCAAGCCGACTACTACACCCGACACCAACCGCACGACCGACGAGCTGAGGAGGGCTATTCAAAAGAAATACAGACACGTCGCTGCCGTCCACTCCAAATCGCGCCCATCAACCCTGAGCCATGACTCTAACACGGCCCCGAGCTTCATTGGCTTCAGGAACTTAATGATTATTGTATTAAGTACGTCGAGCCGATGCCGGAGCTGCTTCAATGGCATTGGCTAACCAAGCATAGTTGTCGGTAATCTTCGTCTGATGATGGAGAACATTCAAAAAGTAGGCTTCAACGAATTGTTCTTGATATGAAGACACACCTCACTAATCAGGCGCTTGTAGTATGGAGTCTTGATTTGTGTTCGCTGCCACGATTTCCGCCAGCAAGATCTCGCTCTCGGCTTGGGCTTATATCTTCTGATCCCTTGTCATCTTATCGCCGCGTACCTAATCGAACTGGCTGCCGCCCAGCAAGCAAGGGGCCTGCGGGCGAAATCGAAAGACGGAGCCGCCAGCCCAACAGAGGACCAGCGCGCGAGGTTTGACTCGACCTGGAAGGTTATCGCTTGGATCCACGCCGTTAACATCACTCTCGCTCTGACCGTTACATCCTATGTCGTGTACTTCCACATTCACCACCCCTTGATCGGCACCCTGACTGAGCTCCACGCCATCATCGTCTGGCTCAAGACAGCGTCGTACGCCTTTACGAACCGAGACCTGCGTCATGCCTACTTGCATCCTGTCAAGGGCGAACTTGCCGCCATGCCCGAAATTTACCAGCAGTGCCCGTATCCTCAGAACATTTCGATGCACAACCTGGCATACTTCTGGTGGGCACCGACATTGGTCTACCAGCCCGCGTATCCGAGGACGGACAAGATCAGATGGGTCTTTGTCGCGAAGCGCATGGCAGAAGTGTTTGGCCTGGGTGTCTTTATCTGGTTCGCTAGCGCCCAGTACGCCGCGCCTGTCCTCATCAACTCTCTCGACAAGATTGCCTCTCTGGACGTACCCAAGATTCTCGAGCGGCTGATGAAACTCTCGACGATTTCTCTGGTCATCTGGCTCGCCGGCTTTTTTGCCCTCTTCCAATCGTTTCTCAACGCTCTCGCCGAAGTTACCCGGTTCGGTGACCGGTGTTTCTACGAGGACTGGTGGAACAGCGAGAGCTTGGGTGCATACTGGCGATTGTGGAACAAGCCCGTATACCAGTACTTCAAGCGTCATGTCTACTCACCCCTCATTGGCCGAGGATGGAGCCCAAGGGCCGCGCAACTGGCCGTCTTCTTCGCGTCTGCCGTCCTGCACGAGGTTCTTGTTGGTATCCCGACACATAACATTATTGGTAAGTCGTCTCGGGGGGGAAAACTCGTACAGTCAGTCAGTCGGCTAACAAAGAAAAACAGGTGTTGCTTTTGCGGGCATGTTCTTCCAACTTCCCCTGATTGCCCTCACCACCCCCCTGGAAAAGATGCAGTCTCCCACGGGTCGCATGCTCGGCAACTGCATTTTCTGGGTCTCGTTTACCATCCTCGGGCAGCCCTTTGCAGCTTTGATGTACTTTTACGCGTGGCAGGCCAAGTACGGCAGCGTCAGCAGGCAAATGGCCTGTAATTCGGTTGCAAGCTCGTAACTCGCCAAAACAATCATCAAATGGGGCACGGCGTTGGCCTGGTACTCTTTTCTATGTACACTATGATTTCTGGGTTTTAGACAAAACACAATAATTGGCAGTTGGCTCAACATGTCGTTCTTCAAGTTGCGTGCCATGACGAGCCCATACTAACTACCCGCAAAAGGGAATCATGGTCCCGACACGCTTGCGATAGTCCTCGTAATCCTGTCCAAAGAACCTGACCAACAGCTCCTCCTCGTGTCGTATCCTCTTTGAAAAGAAGTACCACAACACGACGGCGTACGCCACCAGCGACACCACGTTCCCCATGACGAGCTGCGTGCCGATAGCCCACCAGAAGAAGCCAAAGTACGAAGGGTGCCGAAAGTAGGCGTACACGCCGCCCGTGACGAGGGTATGGGACTCTGCGCGGTAGTGCTGGACGGTGTGGTTGAAGCTCTGGCCCGCCGTGACCATGGCCGCGGAGCGGACCGCCTGGCCCAGCCCGACCAGAAGCAGACCCGCAATCAGGAAGAAGGGTCGGAGGCCGAAGGGCGCCCAGGCGCTGTCGGGGAAGACGAGGTTCGCGAGGAGGCACTCCAGGAAGGCTGTCGCGTGGGCGATTGCGTAGGCGGGCCAGTTTGCTGTCAGGAGGTAGGCGTGGACTGTCGCTTGCGGGGTGTTGTAGGCTGCCGTTGTGTAGAATTCGAGAAAGTGGAAGAGGGAGAGGGCGGAGAGGAAGAAGGGGAGGCGCCAGAGCGGGGACGAGGTAGTCTGGAGGAGGAGGGACAGGGAGAGGAGGCCGAGGGTGAAAGTTGTGCCGAGGAGGAAGGCGCGGAGGGCGATGCCGGCGAGGGATTTCGGTTGGTTTGGGTAGTATTCTTTTCCTGGGGTTGGGGGGTCCTGGGGGCGGGCGTCGCTGGGGGGGATGTCAGCTTGGGGGTCTTTGTGGCGGTTGTGGTTGCGGTTCGGGAGGTTTGGTGGTTGGGAGTAGAGGGGGTTCATGGGCGTGCGTGAAGACATGGCGATGGTGGGGGTCTTGGTGTTGAGGGGCAGAAAGAGGTTCGCAGAACTGGACGTCCTTTGGAGGTGTCCGAGGACGTCGAGGTCGCAGCCGCAGTTGCTCGCCTCACTTCACCTCACACCAGGGATAGGACAGAGCAGGACAGGACAGGACGGTACGGGACCGGACATGTGCGGAGAGGAAACGGGGTACGGGAGATCGGGGCGGTGTTCTTGTGATTGATGCCGGGACCGAGGGTGGTGTGGCTGAGTTTGCGGCTCTGGCTGAAGCAAGACGAGAAAGGGAAGGCACAGGAAAGGGAAGGCAGGGAAAGGTAGAGATAGGTACTAGGCAAGGCAGATGGGTACTTACACCCGACGGAAAGTCGACATGGTTGTGGCTGGCTGACTTGTGTGAAAAGATGCGTTGATCCGATGTTTCTGTGAATCCAAGCAGGTCGGGTTAAGCCACTCGGGAGCCCACATGCAGAGTCGTGGTGGTGGCCGCGGGATGCGGGATACGGCAAAGGGGCAGATGCGAGTGTGGCAGAGTTTACGTTGCGAGAAAAAAACAGAGCCTCAACGAGCCGCGGAACGACGTCGAGACTGGAAGAGCGCAGTTTGTGGCGGGGCAAGTTGGCTCTAGCTTCTTTTGTGGCCGTCATTTACATGCGAGCCCAAGTTTCCCGTTTTTTTTTGCAACACTGACACAGACGTCTACGGATAGTTGCGACGAAAGGGAAAAGCGGGAAGAAGGGCAGAGAAGGAAAACGAAAAACTTGGCAGTGCTGGTAACTCTGTTCGAGTTCAGAACATGGCGGTTCTGTGGCGGTGAGCTCGTGATGGGTTTGCGATAGAGTGAATTGGGTAGTAAAAGCGAAGTATGAAGTCGGCGTTCGTCAGCCAACATGCGTGGAAACGGAGTCTCTCGGATTCGTGAATTGCGAGACTCCGACGTCCAGTGTGGGTGATGGGGTGCGTTCTCCCGGTCGTTTGCTGCAATCCTCGGAGGTATTCGAGTATGTACTATACTAGCAAGAATCGTGGAGATGTGGACGTGAGACTGCACAGACGTTGGATCCTTCTTTCTGTGCTGCGCAGACTGTGGAATCCAAGATGCGGAATCAGATGTCGTCCCCCACCTTTCCTTCCCAGCGTTAGTCTCTCCACCTCAGCCCAGCTAGGGGATGCTGAGGTTATTCCCGTTGTGATGTCAGGTAAGGCTGTTCTGCTCAATGGGTTCTTCAACAGTTCCCTGCCCCAGGTATTCAACGAGGAAGAATACGAGGGAGGGACGGGAGAAACGGAATCTGGCAAACAATGTTTTGCTGTGGCTGACAGATAGAGACAGACAGACAGAGATGACGACCTGGAGTGAGTGCGTCGTGTCTGTCTGGTGCACACACACACACAGAGTTGACGCGGGTAAGGCCAAGCGCGAGCGCGGGCCGAGTTAAGGGGGGCGGGTGACGCAAGTGCGTGGAGCCCCCGCGGCCGTCGATGCGCTTTGAACACCTGCGGATACTTCGTACACTGACTGACTTCTCTTAGGTGTCGTGCAAAATACTGCTGTTGCTGGCAGCTGCTTCTTTTTCCCATTTTGGGAGGGGGGGGGGGGGGCACTGGGGAGGAGCAGCACCAGCAACCAACATGGTCCAGGTCTGGTCCCCTTCTTTCTTCGTCTCCCCCCCCCCCCGTCCCCGTTTACACGTACCTTGCTTCGGGTTCACCGACCAGATCATCCACCTTTAGCTCTGCTGCGTAGCCTCTGGGCTCTCTTCCCTTTCCCTTCTCCTTCCTGGCTCCATTGCTTCAATTGGTCACTTGATCCTTTAATGCCTCTTTCTTCAGGGTTGCCAGCTCGTGAATTAAACTACCAGACTACTGCCATAGCTCGACAACGGCCGGCAATTGGCATCCGAGATCCAATACCTACACTACTTTACTCTCCGTACCTACACTACTGCATACTCCTCCATAGAGACCCTTTTCCTCTTCCTCCTCATCGTACAAAAAGTCGTGGGTTGTGCTCTAGGTTTTCCCAAACGACCCCGTCTTCAATAGAAACACCTTGTTCTCGCTTCTTCCATCCATCAATTACATTCCTCCTCATCATCCCCCCCTTATCCATCTCTGTGGATATCCTTTTTCTTGTCAACTCACCGACAAGTCGGTTGTTTCCACCCCAGATTCCCCTGACCCCCATTCTGAACTTACCTCACCTCACCTCACCTCGCTTTACCTCGCCTTACACGAGCTTGGCAAACATAGACACACTTCAACTCATACCTACGTCCCCTACACATACGTACCTTACGCGCGACCGCGCACAAAAGACACATCCCACATGCTCATCCTCCAAGACGTAGCCATGGACATCCGCACCGTCGACAAGGAAGAAAACAGGAGGCGCATGAGAAACGGCGAGCTCTACTGGGCCTTTACCCCGGATCTCATCGCCGACAGGAAACGCTGCAAAGCCGCTTGCGACAAGCTAAACAACGCTGGCGATGTCAGCCGCCGTACCCTCGTTGGCATGTGGAAAGAGTGAGTCCCTTCTCTCTTTTCTCTATTTCTCTGTTTCACTATCTCCACCCCCCGGTTCTATTTGCGCGTATCGCCGTGTCCCCGCATCATTTGGGTATCGGCAACTTTCCAGACCTTTTGAGAGCTTCCCTTGTCCCCCGCAACTTTGCATTACCTCATGTGTACTCCGTACCTAGCATAACGAGTGAACGGATCTGACTTGAGAACCCACCCAGCATCAACCGGGACACGATCCCTCTCCCTCCGCCACGTCTCCGCCATCATGAGGACGATGCCCTGCTTGAAGACTACCCGTGGATCGATACCCCGATAAAGATGGACTACGGCTACAATGTCAAGTATGTGACACCCACCCCCGGATCTCCACAGCCAAGTGAAGCGTGCCTCGTACTCACCGCCCAATAGGCTCGGTGAGAATGTCTACGTCAACTCCAACAGCACATGGATAGACACCTGTCTCATAACCGTGGGCGACCGCACCCTCATCGGTCCAAACTGCTCGTGTAAGTCCCCTCCTCTCTCCTCTCTTCTACTTATACCCCATCAGGCGCAACCCGCGACCCGCGAATTACCTAAGCTGACCTCTCAAAAAGTCTACAGCGGCACACATCCGCTGGAACCCCGTCTCCGCAACGGCACCCGCGGGCCAGAGTCGGGTAAGCCAATCACCATCGGTGAGGACTGCTGGCTCGGCGGCAACGTCATCGTACTGCCCGGAATCACCATCGGCAAGGGCGTGACCGTCGGCGCCGGGAGCGTCGTGACCAAGGACGTGCCGGATTTCGTATGCGTGGCGGGTAACCCGGCGCGGGTAATCAAGACTGTCGAGCAGTCGCAGCCGACGACAACAAAGCCGTCGGACGAAGTGCCAAACAGGATCGTTCCTAGCTCTACCATGTAGTAATACAGTTTTCGCGTGCCTGGCTTTTCATCGTGCGTGTAGTATGTATAGGTGTTTATGTGTATTCATGTCGTATTCGTGTTCATAGACCACCTTGAATAGTGAAGGATGCGATAATGAGGACGAGGACGTTGATGACGCCCCATAGTAACGGGATCCAAGTTGACATGGAGAAGAAACCGGCACGGTAAACCGCAGCTAGGCTGTGACGCAGTATCCCATGTTAGCCTCTCTCTTTATCTGTCTCTCTGTGTTTATCTTCTGCACTCCTATCTTTGCCCCGAGTGCCAAATACGAGAAAGAGAACTCACATCAACCCAACAACACTACCCGCAACCAGCGCCTGCACGCCCGACACGATGAGGTACAGCAGCGGCACGGCCCAGATGTACGTCAGCGACCCGCGCTTGTTGGTGTGCATGGCGATGGTGATGGCCGCCGCGCCGAGGTGCACGACGCTGTAGATTATCGTCGTCCACAGCACGGTGAAGCGCCAGATGTCGTTGATGTAGAAGAGGCTCCAGCGGTGGTCGTCCGTCAGGTCGCGGAGCTGCCAGTTGATGCTGGGGAACGAGGGGGTCTTGTAGTTCGTCGGCGGGTAGTCGCGCGCCGTTTGCGACATTGTTCGGGGTGTCGGGTGTTTCTCTTTTTCGGTTCCGGTTCGATTCGACGTTGGAGGAAGGAGAGGATGTAGGCGGCGAGAGTTGTAGGTAGTACGAGGTCGTTGACCTTTTTGTTCGAGGTTCTCGGAGGTTGTTGGTGTACCTAGTGTAGGTAGGTAGTCGCAGTTCCTGCGCGCGGTGACGATGTTGCTGGGGTTGAGTGGACGATCTTCGGGTGCCAATTGGGGTGGGCGGGAGGTGTTGCAGGGATGGCGCAGCTTAAGGCAAGCTCGAGGTGTGGCTTTAGGGGCGTGTCCCGTCGGTCTCCAGGTGCCTCGGCAAATGCGCCCGCCCGCCGAACGTCCTGCTATCGGCACCGGCTTCGATATCGCAATCCACCGGCAACATCACCAGCCGCACCTTCCTTCCACCACCGTCTCTTCCGTTGCGAAACTTCATTCATTTCCCGTCTATGGTTAATTCCCTCCCAGCATAGCCGTCGAATGATACGCCAGTCTCGCGAAACGATACGACACGACCCGACCCGACACGATGCCGGCCGACAGACTCCTCAACACGGTTCTGCAGCTGTACCAAAACGTCCATGACGACCGTAAGACGGACCAGATCGTCGGCTCGACCGTGAACCTCCTCACCTCCCTCTCGAATCCGCTGAACCTCGGCGTCCTCACCTCCCAGCTCCTCATCGCCCCCGCCATCTGGCACCGCCGCGACGGCCTGCGCACGAGTCTCCGCATCATTTCAATCTACAACAGCGCCGCGATACGGGTGCGGCAGAACGAGCTCGACGACGCAAAGGCTTCCTCGGTCGCCAACAATGACTCCCGCACGATTCATACACCGACACCGACGAGGCAGGGTGGCGGTCTCAGCAGCGAGACGTGGGTGCGGGCCGTGGTCAAGGGCGCCGATGACCGCTCCAACAGGTGGCAGCATCTGCTGGTCCTGACGGGTATCCTGATGGGCATGGAGGGCAACGATAAGCGTTCGTTGTCGCGGGGTCTGCGCAATACCCTGGAAGAGGCCGTCGTCACGGCCGCGAACCTCGCGCTGGAGCGCCAGGACGGGTCCTTCGCCTCGGCGTCCATCGTGCTCGCGCTCAACTACGTCTTCCCGTTCCTCTCAGAGTTCCACCAGTCCGCCATCAACTACAACGCACTGCTGCCCATCACCGTGCTAGCCATCACGGGAGAGGACGGGTTCCAGGACGGCGGGTTCTTGGAGGACGTTCGGAGGGACGTCAAGCAGAACGGTCCGTTCGTGGAGTGGTCTCCCGCGTCGCCGTCGTTCAGGCTGCAGCAGGCGTTGGAGAGCAAGCCGCTGATGGGCGGCATGGGACCGCTGTCCCGGCTGGCGGCCTTTGCCGTCACGAACGCGACGGACTCGTCGGCCGTGCTCGACGCGCAGGACTCGCTGCTCGAGTTTGCGCAAAAGCTTTTTCAGCAGTGGCAGCGCAACCCGTTGTCGACGGTCGACGCCGCGGACGAGACGGCGCGGCTGGAGCACAACACGCTCGAGGGGACCTGGCCGGTCCTCTGGGGCACGCTGAAGAAGACAATGTACGCCACGGTCGCTGTCCTGCAGTCCATTGTTGGGCGCAGTCTTCTCGATCCACGCATGAGGAACGATGTCATGGGTCCTCAGGTCGCGACCAAGACACTGCTCACTCTGCGGTTTCTGTTCTTCATCTCGTCGAGGCACGGAGCCAGCTCGTTCCAGGCGTACACTTTTACCTACCTCACATCCCTCGACATCCTCGCACGGTTCGGAGATGCTTGCGTCTCCTTCCTCACGGAGACGAAGCCCCCTCACGCAGGAGTGGTGCCCCCCGGCCCCCTCGACAGAACACTAGACCTGTTCTACCTCAACATCGCCGAACACCTGCCCCTCAACATGCCCACAGAAGCCTGCGACGCGCTGGTCGTCCGGCCGGCGACAGCTTACCTCACCCACACGGGTGCTCTCACATCGACGACGGTTGAGCTCTTTGAAGCAGCCCACAGCGCCGTCCTCTCGGTGCTCTCGTGCCCGCACAATGGCGCCCTGACCGTCACCCTCGTTCCCTTTTACGTCGACGCCCTGTTCGCCTCGTTCCCGGCGCAGATCTCGACGCGGCAGTTCCGCGTGGCCTTCAAGACGGTCATGCAGATCGTCTCGCCACCCTTCCCCATATCCCTCGCCGAGCCGCAGCTCTCCGAAACGCTCCTCGAAATGGTGCGCTTCAAGGCGCTGGGCGCGGGCACCGCACCGCTGCCCGCCACGCACGACGCGCTCGCGCAGGCTGAGAAGGGCCTCGAGGCGACCGCCGAGCAAACAGAGGTCCTCTCGGAGCAGAGCTCGCTCGTGCTGACGCTGGTGGATTCGCTTCCGTTCCTGCCGCTGCCGTTGGTGGAGGAGTGGTTGACGCTGACGGCGCAGGCGATGAACGAGATTGCGGACCCGGCTGTGCGGCGGCCTGTGAGGGATCGGTTCTGGGAGGTGCTGGTGAGTGGCGAGATGGATGTCGAGAGGGCTACGATTGGGGTTGCGTGGTGGACTACCAAGGGCGGGCGGGAGCTTGTTGTCGGGAGGGATCAGGTTCTGCTGCAGCAGCAAGAGCAGCAGCAGATGCCGTTGATGAGTGGTGCGATTATGGATGAGAGTAAGTCGAGTAGGCTGTAAGACTGTGGTCAGAGAGAAGCGTGTGATTTATTTTGTGTATCTGAGCGGCAATGAGATGATGTATCACGTAGAATGGAAAATTAATATGAGCGGGAGGAGTTCAAGGCCAAGACTGTCGAATCTAGATTTTACCATCATCGCATCCGTGACGTGTCAAGTGACTGCTCTTTCTGATATGAGGACTCGATGTACAGACACGTGTAGCAAGTCTCACGCAACTGGGAAGGAGGTCAGAATCCAAATTTGCTTGTAAGCGTCACGTCCCTTCAGAATGATCTCTACGAGATGGACATGTATCACGGGACAGGGTGACCACTGTCACTGAACTGATGTTCCGTATTTGTATCTCGCTGGTCGTATACAGTGGTGATGCATCGCCCTGCTTCTGCTTCTGTAGTCCTCCCGACAGTCGTGGTTCTGCAACGTTGTTTTCCCACTTCCCCTGGCTGGTGCCCGGCGTGCTCTCCACCCGATGCCCACAGCACTCGCGAGGCTCCCTTGGTGTCTGTAATTTGTTCCAATGCGAGTAGAATGCCTGCTAGCCAATAGTTAGAAAGCTTGATGCTGTAGGAAATATAGCCTATGTTCTTGACTTACCCAAGCAGTCGGGAGAGAAATCCACAGATGCTACAGGTAGTAGCCAAAGCAAGCAAGCAAGCTATCCAGCCCTCTTCCTCTGTGCAAGAAAGGAGACCACATCCAAAGCAGGCCGACCATCATCAAATCAACATCAATGAGACACCACAGGTCCGTACCACTTCTTCAGCTGCATGACGACCCGGAGCGCGTCGTCAAAGATGAAGAGGTACGTCTCAAAGTTGCGGTCAAAGAAGCAGTCGGCGTCCGGCATGCGCGGGTCCTTTGACGCCTTGATGAGGCGCGGGACGACGCTCTTCAGGACGGCCATCTCCTTGTCCGTGAGCGGGTTGACGTGGAAGGACTGGCGGCCGCCGAGGAGGCGGGTGATGACGATGCGTTCCTGGCGGGTGATTTCTGGTGCGTCGGAGAGGATTTCCGAGGGGCCTCTGGCCGCGTTGGCTCGTTTGGTCTTCATTTTTTGAGGGGATGGATGTGCTCGAGGTGTATGGATAGAAGTGACGGTTTCCTTGCTTGTGAAGAGGGATGGGTGATGATGTTGGTGAGGATAAGGTGAGTTGTCGTAGGTTAGTGATGTGGAGGACAAGGAGATGTTGTAGGACTGTACGATCTCTTGTTGTTGCTTGGGGGACAGATGTCTCTTTGATGAGGCAGAGAAGAAAAAGAGAAGGTTTTGCTTTGTGGATTGCGAGAAGGAAGGAGCGATCAAGACATCATGGTCTAGAGGAAGGACCGGCCTCGGGCTACGAGCAAGCTTCATCCCCGCCCCCCCTTCTCATCCGAATAATCATCGGTTTGAGTATATTCCTTTCAAGATGTGATGGCTTGTTTCCCTTTTCTCGTGATCCGTCTTACATTTGTCCAGTGGCTATTGATGCTGCATTGTAGTGATTCTACAGAACCAAGGAAAACGAGAGATGGCACGTAGCCGAGAAGCTTGCTTTGATATACTCAAGGGACGAGCGAGTAGATTTCTTCTTCGCATTCAAACTCAGTTCTCACTTGATTTCTATAGGGGCGATAACGCGGCGTAACACAGGAACAGAGTGAGACGACAGCCGATGAAAAAAGCTCGACAACCATGATTTCCTGCGCGTAAGCGAATCAAATCTACAAGGTTTCATGGGGCACATGACTGGTGTTTGGGGGTGGGAAATATCTCTTCAGTATCTCAGCGCTCATCTCGTTCATCTCTCTGGACGACTGTCATGCCTCCTCGGATCTGGGAAGGGCCATGCCCCACGAAGCGCATTAAAGGAGAGAAGATGAGCGGGCATTTAGTCTGGTTAGAGAAGCAACGCGAAAGCCCCTGTTTTGGACGCCAATATATGGCAACGATTGGTAGACCTTGCATCTCTCATCCCCAAAACTACTGCATTTGTAGGAGATGTGCTTCAGAGAATACTCCTCGCGCGAACGTCGGTACATCGCACGCCTCAACTTCAAATTAAAGTATTCTGGAATTCGGCAGCATAATATCAGGCCTGCAGTGGTCAGAGCGAGTTCATAACCTGAAGCCTCAAGTCGGATCAGCAGGGGCTCGCCTCTCTTCACGTATACATGATCATGCCTGGGAGTATATGTCGAGAAGCACTGCAATCCAGGGCCGTCGCCAGGACACCATGGACTGTTAATCTTGCCACTCTATGTTCAAGCTGGCTTAGATTGGTTTGATACTTGAAGTATCGAAAGGCAGTGGTTTGTCATCACGGTCTAGCGAGGATCGACGACTTCTGCCACGTTTCTGGGTCGTTCAGCTGGACAGCGAGGGAATGTCCGGCAATTTTGGATGACAAAATTGCCCTCTAGCAGGAACCTGAGACGGTCGGCACTCTCAGGGTTGAACGCAGTCGGACCAAAGAGACAGGAACCCCCAGTTGAAATGCTCTTCCCAGACCAAAGTCAAAAGCCACTTCTCATGGCAAGTCTGCAAGCCGGCAATTCCCAAACTTTTGTCGCTACATCAGAGTCGCTCAAGCAACATAGCAAGATAACAACCTTATTGTGCTCACATGCGAATGCATGTCTCTAACTCAAGTAGCAAAGAGTCTCCCCAATGTCACCCAGATCAAGTCGTGTAACAGGCATGTAAGTCAAGAGACAAGAGACGCAGCACCAAATTTAAACTCTATCTCATGCTCTCAGAGTCGCTCTGGGCCAAGCCGGTCCCAAAAACATGTATGCAAACCAACAACCATCAAAAAGCAAACTTCGGGAGAACATCAAAAGATTTGGTGTTCCGACACCGAGAGTCGTACTCGGATCTCTCCGGGACTTTGAATCATTTGATTGACTGAAAGCGGAGTATGCTAACCGCTACACCATGCCGGATTGTTTTCTTATTGCCAACAGTTAGTATATACAGGCAGAACCATGTCTGTGATTGGTCGTTCCGTTACTAGGATGACTAGCGGCGTGTCTGGGGTTGGTGGAATGTGCATTGACAGGGCGTTTCTTTCTGTGATCCTCAAACGGCTCTGAACTGCTTGGTTTCTAGACCAGTCTGATGGCAATTAACATCGTGGTGACTCGAGCGTAAAGCCGAACCTGTTGCAAGTTTCCATGTTTAACTCAATTGAGAATTGCTACCTGCAGTCGGAAGACAGGGTTCACATAGAGAAAACCCATGGTTGGCATTGAGCCGCCAATGCGCCGACCCTTAAGTTGGGAGAGAGTTGACTTTGCCTAGTTTACTCAAAAGACGTTCAAGAATTGCCCGACATGCCACCGACTAATTAACTCACTTTCTCTTTGCTCGAAACAGCGATTTGACTTCTGTCTCGCTCAGCATTAAACCTATTATGAACAGAGCTAAACACAACGACCCTGGCCCGAAGAAACGAAAGGGATTTGAGCAGATTTTCCCGAACCATCTCTCTTCGTCCCACGGTACGGACCAGGTTTCACATTGAGGTGGTGTCCCTGGAGTGTGTTGCCTGAAGATTATGAACATCGGACGCGGCGGCATCGACACTTCTTGGCAAAACGACGGATGTAGTCCGAACGCTTATTTGTGAGGCATCAAGCCAAGCATCGCGACGTGACAAAGGTTCCCATGGAATGCCAAATGTCTAATTACTGCGTACTGCAGCCTGCAGGTATTCATGCCCTCCCCGGAACCCCCTCCGCAGCGCCCCGAAACTTGACGATCTCGCGAACCTTGACGGGTATCTGTGTTGGTACCTGGGGGCTTTGCGATCCTCGTCAACCTCGTCACCTGACTGACCGACGTAACCGCGCTGCAGTCTAGACTATTGACTGCTGCACATGGTGTTTGCGATGACCGTTGGAGTACTACACTACGTGCGGCGTGCCAGGTGCTGACATGAGCAGCAGTGGCCGGCGGCCAGCTACCCCCTCCCACACACCTCGACGAGCTTGGCCCAAAGAGGCAATGAAACGACAAGACTTGCGTCTGAAGGAATCCCCTCCCCGTCTTCGAATTCTCCACCAGCGCGGTCCACCACCTCATGGAAGAGAGGCACTGGCTCTGGCACTGGCACAGAGGGGAGCGCCCCGCCCTAGGGCTTCGCGTACCAAGTACGGGATGGGATGAGTTACGTTGCAGGAAACCTGGAAGAAAGGAGGGAAGGGAACGTGGGAGAATGGAAGAGTGCGACTGAATGCGACGCGGCGGAAGGTCCTTTTGGCTTTTGTGTCAGACCATTGGCTTTCCGATGTTCGGATGCCGCGGCGAACGATGGCAGGACCGCGCTGCGCGGAAATGGTCCGGAACTCGGAGGCTAAGAGGACTTGGCAACTTGCCCGGTTTGGTCTCAAGACTAGAATTTTTCTAGAACATGGGAGCGTCCCCGCTCTTCGTTCTGCCCAGTTTTTCAGATACGTACCGAGGCTCGGACCACCTGGACCCCCGATCCGACGCCAGGACCAATTCGTCCAGACGGTCACCTGAACGGAGCCACGAAATGAGGTTGGCGACTTTCTCTCTTGACCTTCGCCCGGCCACCGTGTTCACGGACGACACGACGAACGATAGACGACGGACGACGCAAAGTACTGCACTTGCACGGTCTGATCGGCTGCCAACTCAATGATTTCGTTTGCAACGGACAAGTCTTGGCTGCCTTCCTGGTGACGGTCTCCCGATCTCTGGCGAAAAGACGAACTTTGGCGGCTATGCTCGGAAAAGTCAGACGACGTCGGCGCAGCCGCCAACCCAAACCAAAGAATTGGAGTGTATCAAACGTTGGGGGTTGTTTTGGAGAACATCTCCAAGCATGACGGAGGGTTGGAAAAATATTTCAACATCGCAGCTGCAGCATGAATGAAGGTGTGACGAAACGCCGCCGCCATTGCCCTCTCCCGAATGCTCGGGTCCTGCCGTAACAATGAGAGGCGTGCGTTTTGTCTTGAATGGGCAACAAAATCGTTCAATTATTGGCCGCCAATTCTTTTTTCTCTTCCAAACCTTTCCCACACCAGGATAGACCACCACACCAAAACTTCAACCGCGTCCGACCTTTGGCCTTCGTCACAACTGGAGAGGGGCGCTCCGCGGAGATGCAAATTCTGCATTCTCAAGGATCTGAGGCAGGCATCCATTAGTGTGGTCGCTAATGTTGCCTTACCGCGCAGTCTCGCAGGGATACCGTCTAAGTGTCGCTAGGCCTTTTGGGGGCTGCCAATATGTGTCAATCTGTGCTGCAAGCCTACAAGCCTGCAAAACGCTTTCAGGGCTGTTACATCCTACGGCACTTCCCAATGCTGCCCGTCGCTGATCATTGCATCGGTACCGCCGTGCTCGAAGCCTGGGTGTGATGCCAATGCTTTTAGACTGTCCACCAGATGCTTCAGCCTTCAGCCTTCAGACCGTGGGGGGGAAGGATGCCAGTCTAGCAAATGCTCATTCTGCCTTGTCGAAGCCCCCCAACTGGCGATCATTAGCTGGGGTAAGGATAGGTTTTTGATGCTTCTTATCTTCAAGTTCATGGGGGCTCCGATTCCCAAATCACGCATCTCAGCCTCATTCCGACTGGAGGACACAACTCGGAAATATCTACGCAGCTTTTTTCGCAGAGACCGACAGGCACCACCACACCCGCACCCTTTGTTTTGTTGACGGCCATCGAAACGTTTCTAACGTTTCGTCAGCCAGAGGTACATCTTGCGCAGGTACCTCCAAAATGCCACATTGGTGGAGGGGCATTGGTTTTTGGTGTGTGTGAGAGTGCCGCGCAACTGGACTGGACAGCAACCAGGTCTGAGGTTGGAGCTCTCCGCCGCCCGGATGCCTGGCTAGAGCTCAGGTGATCTGAAAATTTGATCGATTGCGAACGTGGCTCCGCTCCTGTTCAAAGCCCGGCCCCAGCTTCGTCTGATGACCCCAAGCCCAGCGAGCGCGACCAGTCGCCAGCGACGCCGGCCTGCCGCGAGGGCACGCCTGGGCCTGGGACGTTCTGCGTCTGGAAGGGCTGGGTGAAATGACCTCTTTTCCCTTTGCGCCAAGGATGGTCGTTCGTGGTGATGATGCCTCAACCGTGGTTCAATGACAGAACCAGTCTGTGTCACTTGGGTCTTGCGGTGGCCCTGTTGACGAATTTTTGGCTACGCAGGGAAATGCCTGTGGAGCATCTCCGAATCGGAGTGTGGGAGATTGGTCGTGATGGAAGTTTAACATTGCATCACTGTTTGGGTTCATCTGCGACCATCGCAATCCGCCAGCCTTGAACGGTGGACCTGGGCAGATAGGTCCAACGGCGGGCAATTGCATCGTGCATCAATGATGCATCTTGAGGAGCCGTACGGAGTATCCGTACCTACTGCCGTCCCCTTTCTTACACGCGCGGATGGATCCTCGATTCCGGTTTACTGGATGGACTTGGTTGACCTTTGGTATGATATCAGGTTCGCACAAGCGCATCAACCTACGGCTATTGTCCATGTCTGTCACGAATGCAACCGCAAAATTCACGTCTCCGAGTCAGCGATTAGTTTCCCCGGAGCAGGTGTTGCGTTGCATGTCTAGGCTTGGCAAAGTGTGCCGTATTCGAACCTTGCCGCAACGATCCGACGAGGACAACCTCTTTTGGGGGTGTCGTGACGGTGATTGGGGGCAAGGTTCCCCAACATGACCCCTTCCCTGAGCTTCGACTTCAAGAGAGGGTGAGAGGGAGATGGGAGCCAAAAGAGCCAAGAGATGGTGCGGGCAGGTCCTGGTCAGACGGCACGGGGCCTCGAATTACTTCAGGAACGTGATGAGAGTCGAGAAACTCAAGCTTTTTGGTGGTGGTCACTGGTCAAGCCGTCAAAGGAAAGAGGCTGCCCGGCACAATATCGCATAGGGCGCGATGAACAGCTCAACAGCCACCTCCTAAGGCTCCTCCTAGTGTATGGAGTACACACTACGAAGTACATAGTAGGCAGGCTCCTGCTCACAGACTCCTCCCAGAGACTTCAGACCGGTGGTCGTCGCTGACACATTTGGCCCTGGTTGGCCTTGGATGGAACGGAGGTTCTGGACCAATAATTGCCCACTTTACAGGACGAGGCAAGTGCCTTGGTTTCTGGCCCAGCTTCCCACCTTTTTTCCACGGGACGAATGCTCATGTTAATGCCTTGTGTGCCACAAAAACATGCCAGTTGGGAAACTTGGCCAGGGGTGTGTGTGGTTCTGGAGGGGGCGCATTCTACACAGTAACAGCTGGACAGCAAAAGTGACTTCCAATCAAGTACTCCGTACCCGTCCTAGCTTCTCCAATGCCATATAACCAAGAAGAGTCCCACCTCGTGTGCAGATTTGTTGGTGGAAAAGGGTTTTGAAAAGCTTTTCTGGCCGTCCCAAACGTTTTCCTACATCATTGAACTTGACCTTTGGTCCTTGGATATAGGACGCCTGATCTGCGAGAACCCAGAATAGGGATGCAGGGCACATTGAAACGCCGTTGAAATCCGTACGAGCCGTCAACCAGACTACAACCAAACGAACGACGGGAGGCCGAGACAGCGCTACAGCGACATCGCGCAGCAAGCCATCATCACGCCCAGAGCCGGAACCCAGAGGGAAGAGACGCACGCCTACCTTTACGACCCCTCTTACCTTCCACGTCCCCCTTCCCTCTCCCGCGAGTGTGAGAAGCGGGGTTTGACTGGGCTGGCGCAGCATCCACGCAACTTGCCCAGCGAACTGCATCGTCGTTGGAGCTGAGCTCGGGAAGCGAAGCATCGGTTGGGAGGCTTTTTGCAGCAATCCATCCACCAGCACCAGCACCAAGCCCGAGTTGTCCTTCCTGTTTCCTCTTTTCCTTGTTGGGTTACCTTCACCATTGGAGCGACTTATCGTCCCGTTGACCCTCTCATCCATCCATCCTACGAGCATCGTCGTCTCGTGCTTGCTGGCTGTTCGTCGTCAAAGGTGCCACAACATATTGGCGGCCCCAGCTGCGTTTGGATCGTCAAAAGAGAGAAAGAGGCAACAGATTCTGCCACAACACACCCTTCATCGTTCGTCGTCTGCTGCTGCTCACCCGATCCTCTTTTCTCTCTCAGTTTCGCCCTCTCACGTTGTCGGAGCAGCCACCACCAATCCAACTCAACCAGCCACTCAGCTCTCGTAACTGTGTGTGGTGCGTGTGTGTGTGTGTGTGCTTGGTCTAGAAAGATCGAGACAACCAGTGACAGAGACCCTAGGCGAGAGAAAGAGGCCTGACCTGACCCTCTCACCCATACGAATTGAACATCCGGTTGTCTGTGTGTCTGCACAGCATCTGCACCAAAACGTGGGGAAGACCGTGGGAGAGAACCAAGACACACAAACCGCAAGGAAAAGAGAAGAGACAAGCAGGTCCCATCCTGTCAAGTTGTGTGGACGTTGTGAAGCAGAACATCCCGTCCTTTTTAACAGGAACAACGACCCGGTCAAGCTTGGCCTACAGCCTGTTCCCCACACACCCCCTCGTTCCCTCTCTCTCACAGTCGGAAGTCTTCTCCTGATCTCTCCTCTCAAGAGGGACACTCACACGTATCCGTACTCACCACACCCCCCTCCTCCTCCTCCTTGAATCCCCTCCATCCCCACCGTCTCTTCTCACAGTCACCAGTCACCCATTCCATCCCATCCATCCCTCATCCCTCACCCCTCTCCGCTCGTCGCTGCACGCCCACTCCCACGCCGGCGGCCCTGCTCGGTGGTGTCTGGCAAGCCGCAAAGTCTGGGTCTAGGCGAATGGCTGGAGTGCGCCCCCCCTCAAGCTGCCAGTTTATTATCATTACATAAAAGACCGCCGCTCTCTTCCATTTCCTTACACACTGCAACCTCTCATCGCTGCGTCCCTTATCTCTGGGCTGGCAAAAACAAGCTGTCAAAGATTCAACTGAAGCTCAATTGCGCCCGCTTGGATGCCTTTCCCCCCAGTCACAGTCTCAGCAGCGCACCGCTCCGTACCTTATCTCGCGGCTGTTTAGATTCTCCCACCCTTTCCAAGTCCCTCTACCACGCTGGCGGTTTCGCCCCAATTCTCGTGCGGGCGCTCGTAGGCGCCACTGGCAACTTCTCCCCCGGATATCCCTTTTTCGGGCAATTTTTTACGACCCCGTCCCTGCTTGTCATCTCTTTTGCGCCCGCAACCACGCGCGAGAAGTGCCAAACACCCATACAACGAACACTTCCAGAACATCGTAGGGCTGGGAGTGTGGAACACGCGACGTCACAACGGCGTCCTATCTACAGATCCAGATCCAGATACAGATCCTCCCGTGCTTGCGTTGCCGCTGCCGCTCACGCTGCCGCTGCCGCCAACGCCGACCGGCAACCTGCCTCAACCCCCGGACCAGATAAGGCATGGCAGATAAGATGTCCATCGACAACAAAGATCCCGTCAAGGAGGATACTCCAGAGACCGTGGGTTCTAGTCCCGAGGGCGAACATCAGCCTGCGCCTAATGGCACTTCAAACAATCCCAATGGTGCTGCTGAGGGCCAGCAACCAAAGCGAAAGGGTGGCCGTAAGCCTGTGAGTATCTCTTTACTCCCTCATTGCCTATCTCAGCATCAACACCTTTACTCAAGTGTGCGACCTTTTGCGTGTGTTTATTGTTCTCTATCAACACCATAACTTCCCCAGACTTTCGTCTGTGTCACACAATCTTAAGGTTTCACCTGGGACGAAACCTTGTTTGGTCCTATCTCAACTCCCACTCAAGAGGAAGGCTAATTGTTTACCCCAAGATCTACGCCACCTCCGAGGAGCGTAAGCAACGCAACCGCCAGGCTCAAGCTGCCTTCCGCGAGCGTCGCACAGAGTACATCAAACAGCTCGAGGAAGCCATTCGTGTTCATGAGTCCAACCTGCACAACCTTCAGGCCGCTCATCGCACTGCTGCCGATGAGTGTCTGATGCTGCGCTACAAAAACTCCTTGTTGGAACGCATCCTCTTGGAGAAAGGCACGTTGACACGCCGTCAATTGGTCGAGAATGCTCGAGTATTAACAGTACATTAGGCATCGATGTTCAAGCTGAGCTTCGTGCCAAAACTGGCAGCCCCAACTTGGGGCCGACTCATGCTCCTCAAAATATGGTCCAGCCACCGCCTATCCAGCGAGCCATCCTGAACCGACATCACCAGTCTCGCCGATCCAATTCGAGCATCGCCCCGAAGCTGGAGCCCGGCATCAGCCCTCTGCCCCCGCCGATACAAGCAGCCCACTCTGCTGCTTCACCAAAGGGCCGGCCCACCCCTTCATCACACTCCAACTCGCCATCAAGCACGGCACCGTATGGAGGCCAGCAGGCTCTTTCACCGGCAGCCTCTGACCACGGACCGCTTCGTCCTGGCATGGCACCGTCCATGAAGTCTCAACTCAGCCCCATGGGTCCCATGAACCCGGCCGCTCGAGCTCACATGATGTCCGGAGGCCCTCCTCGCGTCGGCAATAACGGTTCATACTACCCAACACCTGGGTTCCAGAACCACATTGAGCAGCTAGGTAAGTCAACCGGCGCTATTTACTGATGGATCTTGCCGTCTTATTCCTAACACCAAGCTTAGAACAAGAGTATGATGCTCCAGCGGACATGATTGAAGACTCCGAGATCGACACCCCAAGCGGGCCTGGGCCATATCCCAGCGGCTTCTCCGGGGATGCACCGCAGCATATGATGACTTCGCCAAACTCCGTTGGCCCCGGCCACGGCCAGCACATGACGTCTCAGGCCGAGCCAGCACAACCTACCCACACGACCCAGGGTGCATATCCCTCCATGACCCAGCTCTTGGATACCGGCATTGATTGGGATCCCTTTGGGCTGAGCGCCAGCATGGCCTTCCCATCACAATTCTCTTTCGATACCAGCAACATGCGGTAACCCTGCGCCCCCACGGTGAAAGAATCGAAATTCTCGACACCTGCACGTGGACCGGGATCGTTGTGATCAAAGAGGAGGATCTGTCCAATTTTGTTTTATCAAGGCCTACATGGTCGCTGTCTTTGGTTCGAAAAGAAAAAAAAAGAAGTTTAATCATGTGAACATGGGAGGTTTGCGAGGAGCGAAGACAACTCGATACCCGAGACGACACGACATCAGCATTCGGACGGCGAGATTGTTTTCTGGGCGAAGCCTATAGCGGCGTCCTTAACTACAACAAACACTAGCGAGGGGAAACAAAAATTATCAAGATGGCTTTCAATACCCGCGCCGTGCGGTCATCTACGGGGAAATGCGATCACGACATAAAAAAGTTACCAACAAATCATTTTGTCTCTTTCGAAATTTGGACAGTCAAAACTGGGCGGCGGAAATACCCCACGGGAGGTTTGGCGGCCTGCAGTACTTGTCTCTTATTTTCATGTTTTTATATGCCGGGAAGCTTTCCGCAATGGAACCCCGCGCTTGTTTTTAATGGCGTTTATTTTTCATCATTCACACATCGCATATTTGATGGTGTATAGGATACAGGCGGAACCAAAAAAAAGTTTTTCTATTTCGGATTTCAAAAAAAAAAGACAGAGTCTTTATCTCTTGGGTGAAATGGATATTGGTTGAAATCTTCTCTGTGAAGTCAGCGTCACTCATCATTTGCAAGGTGTCTATGGTTTTGGGACTGATGGTATGTCGTTGCTACAGGCCCTCCCGGCCGTGGGGTCCAGATCGGCCGACGGCGGACAGTGCGGGAACACGGAGGCATCTGGGAGGGAAATGGACAAACCCGCGCCCACTTGTGGCTGCCGCGCGTCTGGGACAAGACGGGGCGAACGGGTTTCGGACTGGGTTCTGTACATGAGAGACTTTGTTGGCTTGAATTGAGTTGAAGTGACTAGCTGAATGAAACCCCGGCGCCTGATCGGGACGTTTATTTTTGCTCAAGCTTTTTTTTGTGTACTCTTCTCTTCACTGTGAATATCTTTACACACCTTATTTTATGTAAAAGGCGCCATTATTACGAGCAAGCTGGCGAGGATTGCGTGTTCACTGTCACAGATTTCATTTCTGTATTTCGATTGGTGTCTTCTCTCTGTCTCTTGGTATCTGGAACCAAAGGATGCAGTGTTGGTTGCATTCATGCGACGTCGTTATTGGGAGTTTAGGTAATGGCCAAGGGCCTTCTATCCTGGTGGGTTCGAGAACGAAGACACGTGGTGTTACCGTACGGGATATGTGCGTATCGAGAAAGCCTGGGGATTGGGGAGCTTCAGGTTTACCAAAGCTTTTCTTGGTGTGTGTCGTTTCCTTCAGCGTTACGAGTTACGATGAGCTCTCACTCGGATCGAAAGGGGACGAGCCCGGATGAGGGGAGGGAGGTGTGTGGGAAGGGGGGGGGAGTTGTGAGTGGAGGTGGGGGGAGGGATGGGAGTTGCGGGGGAGGTGTTTAGGATGGGGGGGGTTTTGATTTGGTGTTTAGGGGGAGTCCAGGGCGGCAGTGGAATGGAGAGGGGGTTGGGAGTTCGGGGGGGGGGGGGGGGGGTGGGGGGGGGGGGTGGATGTTTCTTGGTCCGAGCTGCGTGTACCTGGATTCCTCTTGGTCATAGTATGTGAGAGGG